>NC_083595.1:39639952-39857452 GCF_027579695.1 Neoarius graeffei | reverse complement strand
AGAGGGAATTTCTGATTCAATTTTTGGAATTAAGGCCTCTGCATGCTCTTGCGACAAGGCTTTCGCAGATAGCTTTTCGCAGACAGTTGTAATTTATCGTTGAGTGGGGAGTAATAGGCGTGCGCGATGTTATTCACTGCCACAACGCAAGGGGGCGCGAAGTCGCTAGGAGTAGTTGGTGGGTGTGGTTAGTGGAGTGTTTATCCTCCGGTTATAATGACTAGAACTGGAGTCGTATAGATGTACGTACTTCCTCAATCAACCGCTCTTCGTGCTGCTCCATCTTCGCTCGTGTTTTTAAAAATGCCAGTCGTGAAAACAAACCAAACCGGGAAAGTAGGGAAGCGGAAGTGCGTGTACAGCGGATGTAGAGTGGACCAATCAGAGCCCTCGTCTGCGAGGCTTCTGCGGTGGTCACAGTTTTTGGGAGGTGCGCGCAGAGCGTCTGCGAAGGTGGGGGGGGGGGGGGGGGGGGGCTACGCAGACACTGTCTGCGACGCTATCTGCGAGGACTGGGTTGTCAGCATAAATTGGCTTTTAGAAGCCTTTGTCAGATGAACAGCACAGTGAAATTCTCATGCTGCATTTAATCTATTTGAAGCAGTGAACAGGCACATACTCTGAGCAGTGACGCACATTTTTTTTTTAAGCATCAGAAGCCTTTGACGGCTTCGTTACTAAGGTAAACAACGTACGATCGTATCAGCTATGTCACAAGCAGATATCCGGTTTCCGTGCAATCGGACGCACCCAGAGAAGCCTCTTCTCAGCAGTATTGCAACTTCCAAAATGGATAAACTGATCAAGTTTTATTTTTAATTAAAACGTGCCCACATCAGGGTACTTGCCAGAATTGGCAGAGTTTATTTTTGGGGTTTTGTTTGGCTGTACATCACACTAGTAACTCACCTTTAATCACAGACTGGCCCGAGTAATCTCCCTGCAAAATAAAATCATGCAAATGTATTAATTAGAGTCATCTTGTTAACGTGGTTAGAACACAGGCCCCATGATGCTGCATGGTGTTTCATTATTATTTGCCCTGGCTAGACACTCACCAGCTGGCTCCGGTGCTGAACCTTCACGGTCTCTGAAGCTGTCGTCTCTTTCTCTCTGGCAGACAGCATGCGCTTCAGTTGCTCCCTCTGATTACAGCAACAGGACAGGAAAAAGACAGGGCAGAGTCAGTCATCTTTCGTGCTCAAGCATTAAAAAGGTCGTTTGAGGACATGCTGTTAAAAGGTCTGTGGAAAAACATTGACAAAATCCAGATTACCTCTTTGTGGATGTCCTCTACGATCAACTTCTCCTGTAATGGGGACAAAATAAAGTGAACTATGAGCCCAAGTATAGCAGTGCACATTAGATTACAGATCAATTTCAGATCAGTGCATGGAATAACAAGACAGACCGTGTGACTGTGTGAGAATAATTCACACTGCGGTTGCCCAATGTGAAGCTTACACCACAGCGATTTGCCAATGATGACCATTTTTAATTTGCTAATCAACACCACATCGCACTTTTTAAACTGTTTATAGCAGACCTGGGCATTTTCTGGCCCGCGGGCCGCATCCGGCCCTTTGGTTCATTCTGACCGGCCCGTGTAAGGTTAATTAGAAATTACAAAATAAATGTATTTTCTAATTTTACCTCATGCATGGACTGAATGTGCATTGCTTTTATTTTGAAGTTGTGTTCAACAAAAACGCAATGCGCGCGACATGACATCCCACGAAACCTAATCCCGCGATAACTACTTCCGTAATTTGTCCAGACCAACCACAAACTTGCACGTCATCCTTCAAACGGTCCAGCCAATCACATAGTGTGACGTCACCAGCAGGCGCCGGAGCCCGAGCCGATCTGTAGATCTGATTCCTACACCGAATCGACTGATCATCTGTCAGCTGTGCTTCGCATCTCCACCTCAGACATTCAACCTGACTCTGATGCACTCGTTAAAGACCAACAGAGACTAGATTTCTCTCACTGAACAAATAAAAAACACCAAATGAGGTGATTAGACTACAAATGTGGGCATCATTATTATAATATGATGTCTCTTGTTTGATATTTGGAGTAGAAAGACAATATTGTGATGTCTTTATTGTGTTTTGGGGTGAATGTGACTGGAAAAAAAAAAAGGTACAAACGTTCACATTTTGTTAACCATTGTTTTGGGAAATTTGATTGAATAAATGACATTTTTTGTAAGGCAACCTCGTTTTTTCCATACTCTTACCAGTCTTAGCAGCTTGTAAAAACAATGATATTTATTGCTTTATATAAAGAAATACAATTAATATTATGCAGAATTTAATTCGGCCTTTTGGTCTGGCCCTCCACAAAATTTTCTGTTTCTCATGTGGCCCCATGGAAAAAATAATTGCCCACCCCTGGTTTATAGCTACCCTTAACATTATGGATCACTAATGAGAACAGTTTGTTCCTGATAGAGCTTGTGTTATAGCAGTTATAAACCGGTTTTCCCTTCACCAGCCTCTCTTTTTATGCCTCCACCACTCTCCCATGTCGAGAAACTGACACTTATAAAGCATGGACACCTACTGTATAAAACCTATAAGGGGTGTTTCACAATCATGGTTGTCTTTTTGAATAATACCAAGTGACTCCTGCAACTACGGTAGGTCCAGTATATACATACTGGCGGGGTTTTTTTTTTTTTTTAAATACCTTATTTTACAGGGACACACCCAGCCCCATCTACAGCAGTAACGCCTACGTTTTTATAATTCTGTTGGTAAGAGTCAAATGCAGGCTCAGTTTTGATCTCCTCGCCATTTCATTTAATTCTACTTTGATTTTTTACACTTAGATTTTACTGCTTCAATTCAGAATTTTTTATTTTTTAAGCACTAACCAGGTTTTACTTTGGAACGTATTCTTTCATTCAGAATAGAAAGGTATTTAAGTGGAAGTTAAATTTTTTTCTAAACCAAGTGCCTCCGACAGGATCCTTTGTCCGTCAAAAATGTCCTCTCTGGAAAACTCACCATATGATAAGGGTGTAAAATAATTTAAGAAAACCGCTCTTTTGAAGCAAAATATGCCATTGTTGCACAGTAAACAAGAGTGCTCCGAGAGCACAATATCCCCCGCTATAATATATTGCAAATGAAATTACAATATGCGTATTACTGTCCTACAACAAAGCCTTCTAGCAAGTTTTGTGAAATTCCTTCAAAAATTGAGAGAGAGGCGTTGATTTCAGAAGGTGAGAACCCTTTCCCGGACGGACGGACAGACAGACTTCGCCACGACAATCCCCCTTCGGGCCTTTCGGCCAGCGGGGGATAAAAACAACTTGAAACAGATGAGAGACATTTGCAGCAGAGCTTCACATGTGGTTGAAATGCAAGTCGGTCAAAGTGTCCTCTCCAGAAAACCACAGGGATCGTCACCACTTCAGCCATTATTACAGTTACCACCATGTACACACATTACTGTAGAGTACTTGAAAATTTGTACTTAACCACATACATTTTAAGTGTTCCACTTTGTATCCCTTACTCTTGTGGACTAAGAAATAGGGTCAAATTTAAAAAAAAACACTATATGCTGTCTTCTCACCACAACCAACATGAGCAAGATATGACCTGTAGCTCTGAAATTCTGTGCAGTTAATTTCCGTCTCAAAAGGTCATTTTTGGCAGCGGAGAAACACAAAAATCCAAGGTTTGATTTTTGGACGATTGTGAACCCGACTGTGTACACCCTGACTGTGAAATGGCCTTTAACACCTATATAATATTAAATAAACTACTTTTAAAATAATGGTTTCATCACATCAACGAATACTGTATATTTTTTTGTTAAACATGAACATTTTTATAAGACTTCCAAGTTACAAACTTATCATACAAGCCCCTGTATATGAGCCGTTACCATTGAAATTACAAATATAAGCCCATGTTACAGTCAGAACTACTGCCAGGAAAAATGCAGTTCCAGAAAACAAATCCACACCATTGACCATCAGATTCAACTGGTATAAGCAAAGATCAGGCACATAAGGACACGATATTGGTTCAGAAAAGCTAACAAGAAAATCCTAAACAGGCAGAGAGCATTTAAAAAAAAAAAAAGGCGCATGTGTGTTGGTGGACGAGACAGCTCAGCTCCTACCAGCACAGAACATGATAAATAGCATGTTTTATTAGCAATGTGCCATTTGCAAATGAATCCACTGTTTGCAGTCATCTTTGACAGCTGACTCAAATATGCACTTTTTTGTAGGCAACAGTATTATTCTCGTAGTGTAATTTAATCAAAATGCTTCCAGTGAAACCTGGTTTTCAACAACAGAGTTTTCCATTAGCAAGACTTCATGCATCTTAACCAAGTGCTTTATCCCAGTCAGGGTTAATGAGGATTAATGTTCTCATTCTCATTATCTCTAGCTGCTTTATCCTGTTCTACAGGGTCGCAGGCAAGCTGGAGCCTATCCCAGCTGACTACGGGCGAAAGGCAGGGTACACCCTGGACAAGTCGCCAGGTCATCGCAGGGCTGACACATAGACACAGACAACCATTCACACTCACATTCACACCTACGGTCAATTTAGAGTCACCAGTTAACCTAACCTGCATGTCTTTGGACTGTGGGGGAAACCGGAGCACCCGGAGGAAACCCACGCGGACACGGGGAGAACATGCAAACTCCACACAGAAAGGCCCTCGCCGGCCACGGGGCTCGAACCCGGACCTTCTTGCTGTGAGGCGACAGCGCTAACCACTACACCACCGTGCCGCCCAGGATTCATGTTACTTTCCTTAAATAATCAAGTAACATTTTTTTCTTTCTGTCCAAAAAGCGGTCGAGTGTTTGAAAAGGTTGGTTCTTCTGAGTGAACTGTGCCATACACATTTGACTCACTGAAGAGACAGAATTCCCCTAAGTACATTGTATTCTGCACTTTTACTGGGAGAAACCAGACTCATTTATTTATAATTAGCCAAGTTGCTCTTCATAAGAACAATTTGATCTTTTAAACAAAATCGGAATCAAAACTTTGAAAACTGAGGGAGGAGTAGTGATTTTCCTGAAAGTTGATTAACCGGCCTAATTAGCAACTTGTTAATGAGAAGTCACAAAACCAGGGAGTAACTTTTGTGCAGAAGATTAGATCTTCCAAACAAAATCAATCAAAATCCATTGAAAACTCAGGAAGGAGTCGCAATTTTTGTGAACTGTGGACGGACTGACGGACGACGTGTGATGGCAATAACTCATCGTCTACGGCCGGTGAGCTTAAAAAACAAAAAAAACAAAAAAAACCCACAGCATTCTGGTCTTGCTTTCTACTAGCTCACAAAAAATTCAAGTTCATGGAGTCACAGGTCTAAAAGTTCATTTAAGTGAAAGTAACTGCCACTAGAACCAAATGTGTGCATTTCACAGCCCATATTTCATTTTTTTCCCCCTTCAGTAAATTGCCTTTTCCACACGTCAAATTTTATTCACATTATCACTGTTTCCAGATGTCTCTTATGGGCATTGAATGCGGTCAAAACTGCAAATGCTACCAATAAAATCCTCTGCATGATTGCATACATGTCAACCTATACGGAATGTCCGTATTTTACACGGATTTGATTCAATAAACGTAGTATACGGGCGTATAAATAAAGTTATACAGATTCTTTAAAAAAAAGCTTCAATATTTATTTAGAGCTATAATCAATTCCCACGATAATAAAAGAGCGCATAACATTTACAAACGTATTGTACACCACAGACAGCCAGTAAAAAGTCTTATGAAATCGCGCGTTATCTTGTGGTAGCGAGACTTCGTTCCACTTTTGATCATGTGCACACCGCATTGCGAGAATCCCGCCAACCGGGAAGTCATAGACATATAAACATAGACGCCGCCTTCTGCGTAGAATCATACGTCATCCTCGCCGCCATATTGGATGTGGCAAAGTGGAGATTCTTCAACCGTCTCTGGTATAGCGTCTAGACAGTAGCCGAGAATAAAGATGCCTCATTCATGTGCTGCGTTTAACTGTACCAACAGGTTTACCGTCCAAACGAGATCACATGGGATTACCTTTCACAGCTGAGACTGGAAAAATACTTATTGTATTTGGTCATTATAACGTAATTTTACGAACAGATTTTCCTGACTTTGTGGCTAACATGAAGTCTCGTGCATAATAGCCGCTCGGTGAAACTTGTCTCCAAACAACGAAGTATTTCCTTCAGAACTACGCTGAGAACACTGTTTTTGTCAAACATTGGAGCTTTGTATTCATTCTGAAGGTTTATTGTTATTAATATTGAATAAAAAGTAACTGGGATATATCATTGTTAATTATCATTCAAATTTTAGGTAAATTATTTTAATTTGCATCTTATACGGATTTTATAAGGGAAATACAGATTTTGGAGGTTGGTTATACAGGTTTGATTGACCAAAGGTTGACATGTATGTGAGTGCGCGTGCACGTGTGTATTTGTACACACCTTACTGAGCTGCTGTTGCAGGATGCTGACTTTGTCCTTCAGAACCCTCTGTTCCTGATGATACTTCCTCAGAGTCTCCTGTTGGCTCTCATTCTGCTTCTCAAGATCCTGAAAAATAAAACAAAAATGCACAGAAAATGTCACCCACTGGAAAACTATTTGACAATATTGCAAGCCAAAGTTTAAACTCCGTTGACAAAGTCAAACAGCTCCACTTACATGAATAACCTGATCCTTGTTAGATGACATCTCAGGGGCCACATCCACAGACAGCTGTGGAGAAGAGAGAGGAAGAGAGACTGATCATAACCATGCATCTCCTGAAGCATAAAAATAAACACTGCCGTTCTAGCTGCTTAATAATATCATAACCAAATGGCAAGTTATTCGAGTTCTAATACATTGCACTTCCTTTCTCCAACAGCAGGTGGCAGTAGTGTCAAGCTGTAAAACAGACCACGAGTCAACAGCGCAGTGTTTATTTCAATATCAGCTAAGGTTGTTTTGTTATACAGCTCCATCACTCCAGGCTTTAGATCTAATCCACGTTTAAAACAAAACAAAATTGGTGTTCCCAGAACAGGATTTGGATCTAATAAAAGCAAATAAAAACTCTGCGAGAGAATTTAGAAACCAATCTCAAAACTGTGGAAAAACGTACACAAAACATGAATGAAAAAACACCGAAGACAATAATAAGACCTGCTTTCCTCACTTCCCTCTCCTTAAAGGTACAATTCAATAGTTTTGGCAGAAGTTTGCTTGATAGAAATCGAAGTTAGAGGCTATAGATTGGTCAGTGGTCCTGATTGGCTGAGCGTTAATGGCACACATTATTTGTTTCTTCTCGTTGACAGACGCAGAGCTGAAAAACAGTTTTGACTTGCTCACTTAACACACCTTTAAAATCCAAAACATCAAAAAAAATTAATAAAAATGTGAAACGATTTCATTTCTAATTTAGTGCGGTGTCGTTTTGTGATCAATGAAACAGGGTGCAACGGAAACCTTGCAGTACCTGTCTCTTCTTCAGTTCCGCCCTGCCAGCTTCTTTTGCTGTGAATACAGAGAAAGGTGGTGTTAAAATATTGTCACAGCTCACTCTGTACAAGATGACAGACGGCATTCAACAGAGTTCAAAAAGAAAATCTGTGACCTGCTATTATGTGCACAGTCATAATGAGAACCTTTTCTATTGAGATTTAAAAAATATGCTGTGATTCATAACTGACATGAGCGCACACACACTCGTGTACTTCCATCTTTGTGGGGACACTCATCGACAACGCATTCCCTAGCCCTTATCCTAACCTTAAATCACAACTAAAGGCCTCTGCATGCTCTTGCGACAAGGCTTTCGCAGATAGCTTTTCGCAGACAGTTGTAATTTATCGTTGAGCGGGGAGTAATAGGCGTGCGCGATGTTATTCACCGCCACAACGCAAGGGGGTGCGAAGTCGCGAAATCGCTAGGAGTAGTTGGTGGGTGTGGTTAGTGGAGTGTTTATCCTCCAGTTACTTATAATGACTAGAACTGGAGTCGTATAGATGTACGTACGTCCTCACTTCCTCGATCAACCGCTCTTCGTGCTGCTCCATCTTCGCTTGTGTTTTTAAAAATGGCGGTCGTGAAAACAAAACAAACCGGGAAAGTAGGGAAGCGGAAGCGCGTGTACAGCAGATGTAGAGTGGACCAATCAGAGCCCTCTTGTCTGCGGCGCTGTCTGCGGTGGTCAATTTTTGGGAGGTGCGCGCAGAGCATCTGCGGGGGGGGGGGGCGGCGCTTCGCAGACGCCATCTGCGAGGACTGGGTTGTCAGCATAAATTGGCCTTAAGGTCCTGTCCACACGGCAACGGATTCAGGTGAACCTGATAAAATTGTTTATCGTTTCGGCCTGGCGTCCACACGGCACTGGCGTTTTGGGTGCCCCAAAACGAAATCTTTTGAGAACGGGTTCCAGAGTGGAAAAATCTGGCAACGGCCCTGTTGCGAAGTCATCTGGATGAGTAGACGTCATCGTAAACAAATCCGTTCACAACCACATGACTGTCAGTGCTTCACACCGGGTAGAAGTGTAACGAACTCGATGTGAGTTGTCAACAAATCCTATAACTTGGTTCATGAAACGCGCTTACAAAATATTTTCACTGTGAATATTTATTGTGTAATGGTGCAAAGTGAGGGAGGGAGAGAGAGAGAGAGAGAGAGAGAGAGAGAGAGAGAGAATAGCCCTTACGGCAGAGTCTTTAGTCCAAACACTGCGGAAGTACTGAGTATAACCAAACTGCGCACTGCCCGTGCACTTTCCAAAAACAAAAACAATCCCGCCAGCAAAAATAGGAAGGGGGGAAAAAAAAAGGAGCGATCTCACCTCTTCAGATGTTGGTTTAAGTCCGACAATACATTCCTCAAAAAGGGCATAGAAGAACAAAGTAATCCATCAACGTGTAGCATTCAATTTATTCCGGACCATTAAAGAATTCTGGAGGATCTCAGAATGTTGGCGTACCGGCTTCCATTTACCTCCATTCATTCCTCTTTCCGCGTCTTTCGTTTTACGCTACTGATTAATAATCAAAACTTTATGTGGCTGATGCGACAGAAGGGGTTTATGCGCATGCGTCTACTTCTATTGTTCTGGTGTCTCCGATGGGACCGTCTTACAGCGCACATGGAGGTGTGGCATGTGTATTGCATCGTTTTCAGCAAGAGTTGCGTTGCCATATGTACCTGATATTTTACTGATCCGTTGCCCATGTGGACGCAATATTAAAAAAAAAAAATAAATCTCGTTGCCAATGTCGTGTGGATGTAGCCTCAATGCCCAACCCTAAACCTATTTCTAACCTTAATCCTAAACTACGTCTTATCCCTCAAACAGCCCTTTGATAAACAGACTGGTCAAAATGTCCTCACTTCCCAAAAACGTTCCAACTCCATTGGTAAACACGTTCTGGTCCTCAATATGTAGCAAGCATGCGTGCGCACACCCACACATGTTGCGAACACCTGTCTGGCTCTGCTGTACAGCTTACTTTCCAAGAAGAATTCCTGCTGTTTCACTTGCACCACATCACACCACATCCTCATTTCCTTTCCACCTTCTTCCGTCTGCAGTCCTCTTTTTATAAGCCTTATTCTTTTTCCTTACTCCACCCTTCATTTAAACTCCAACACAAAAACACTGTCTAAAACTCTAATACTGTCATTTCTATTACTCCCATCAGGGCACTGTAATGATACACTAACCAAGACAATTTTTTTTCCCCACCCAACTTATTAAAATCATCCCCAACCACCTCATATGGCTGTTTTATACTGGAGCAGCAACAAATTTGTATTATTCTTAAAAACACACCAAGAGTGCTCGGAGAGCACAATATCCCCCGCTGGCAACTACATCTATGCTATAAATGCTTTAATGTGCATATCACGGGTAAATCCAGGAGCAAGAGCAATGTAATTCTCCCATTTTATATTAAACTTTGGTCAAATATCTGTAACATTCTGCATTCTCTGCAATTTTTTTACCTTGCACAATACCAGAAAAAAAATTCAGTTGAAAATCAAGCTATTTGAGACGAATTCGTCCACCTCTGAAAAAGCTTGGCATTTGGATTTCCCGGGAAACATTGATTTTCGTGACGTCACGTGCGGGACGCCTCCTTCTGAATCTTACATCAGCGCTGGTTTGTTTGAGAAAACGACCTGGTGATTTTCTGCAAATGTCTTCAATGTTATCGCGTAATTATTAAAATGGTTAACAGATGTATCGTAGGAGGGTGTAGCAACACCAATCTTGATGGGATTAGTACTCATCGTTTCCCAAAAGACCGGACAATGAGAGAGAAATGGGAGCGCTTGGTCTACACAGGCTGTGCACTGAAACCGTGCAAAGCTCGCGCAGCCTGCTGGCGCTTCCGCAGGTGACGTCACGAATCTGGCTCCAGACTCCGTTGGGATTTTTCCAGACGCGTTTTATTTTATTTTTTCTGCTGTAGACAGATGGGCTTGTGCAAAATTACCCTTCTGGATGAGTGTGTAAAGGGCCATTCTTTCATATATAATAAATAAATTTAAAAATTAGGGGGGAAAAAAAAGGGAAATTGGTCCAGAACATGCCCTTTAATACACCCTCATGAAATTGTCAAAGTGCAAGTTTGATCATCAAGGGCCATAACTCTGGTAAAATGCAAAAATCCTAGCAGGCAAAGACGAGACTGTGGACAAGCCGACCATTTTTTTTTTCTTTTTCGGATGTCTGCCAAGCATCAGTATAAACACACAACAAAAATACCACAGCCACACCCTCATATTTTCTACTGACTCACAAGACAGCAGCTTATGAATTCACAGGTCATCATGATATAAAACTGTGCAAAAAGCACTACCAGTAAGTGTGTCTTTCATATAACTTGTCCTTTCGTGCTGAGGATTTTTTTTCTTCTGATTGCTCTTTGTGTTGCCCGTTATTTCTGTTTTACTTTTCAGTTTTAAGGTGTCCCCTGAAAACTGTCCCTTACCCCTTTTCCACCAAATCAGTTCCAGGGCTGGTTCGGGGCCAGTGCTGGTTCACAGCTCATTCAACTTGCGAGCCAGCTGAGAACCAGTTTGCTTTTCCATAGCTCGCGGTGCTAAGGGAAGCCATGTCATTACATCGCTGTATATGTCAGTTACGTCGCTGTATACGTCAGTTACGTCGCTACGTTTGCATAAACCTTGGCGCGAATATCGAAGCAAAAACAACACGGAAGAAGCAGCAGCAACAACAATAATAATAATGGCTGACTTCGCGTTTGTACAGCTGCTGCTTCTGGTCGCTTAAAAATGGCGATCTTTCGCGGTCTTGTTATTGTTGTCGGTCTTAACAACTCCGCGCGGTCTTAACAATTCCTCTGGCCCAGCAGAGAGTTGGTGCTAGCCTGGAACCGGTTTTTCTGGCCCCAGAGCCAGTTCTTTGTCAGTGGAAACAGAAAACCTGGTTCCAAACTAAGCACCGGCCCCGAACCAGCCCTGGAACTGCTTTGGTGGAAAAGGGGCATATGACAGCAAGAGGTCAAATGCTACAGCTAACACGTACATGTTAGCACCTCGGTAAGACGATCTGCAGGTGTATCAGCAGCACCTTGCCTTTCAATCACTTGTATGCAAATGAAAGCATGCATGTCCATGTCAATCCTACAAACGGCATCAAATACAGGTCCTGAGCTGTTGCTTTTCTGAAATGAGCAAATCAGCAGCTTGCTATTCACAAATTAACCAGTGCTCAGTGAGGTGATTTTACCTTTCACATTATCCAGACAGCTCTTGATCAGGCTGATGAGCTCCGGGTTTTTGCTGAGTCGGGCATAGTGATAGCTGTCATGGCCGAAGCTGTCCACAGCAGTGACATCAGCTCCACTCTTCAACAAAACCTCTACAGCGTCCTTGCAGGCAAATTCGCATCCCAGGATCAGGGCGGTTCTAGAAGAGCACATTGCATTTATATCAACACATCAGCATTCTGGACTGAGCATCAACTCTGCACTAAAGCGGAGTTGTATTGGCAGATAATTTTTGCTAATTTTAAGCCTTTACTTCTAGAAAGAAGCAAAAATGATCTGACTGAAGAATGATAAGAATATTTAAAGCTTGAAATCAGAAAAATGTCTAAATACAGTCGGTCTAATAATTTTAATTTAATATTTGGTTATAACAGGAACTGCTAGGTGAATTCAGCTATGTTTAAGATCTTTCCAATTGCGGTCATTCTTTACACTGAGAAAGCTGTGCATGTGTACACGCCCATCATGTTTGTTAAATTTATCAACACTATAAAATGCAAATAAACTCAGCTTTCAATTGGCCTTCAGGGTCAAAAAAAAAAATTCAAAGGGAAGATAGAACCAACTAGGACACTTTGTAGAGTGCATACATCCGCCAAGCCACATATCAAAATCAAACACTTGAAACTCCACCAAATTTCATCCAAATAGGGGTGTCGCGGCTCAGGTCGCTAAGACACCATACCATAAACCCGGGGACCCGGGTTCGATTCCAACCCGAGGTCATTTCCCGATCCCTCCCCGTCTCTCTCTCCCGCTCATTTCCTGTCTCTACACTGTCCTATCCAATAAAGGTGAAAAAACAGCCCAAAAAAAAAAAAAAAAAATCTTTACAAAAAAAAAAATTTCATCCAAATCCGTTCACTACTTTGAGTTACATTAAGAACAGACAAAAAAGGATCAACTGTGAGCTACTGCTCACTTACGTATCCCCCTGCTCTCACTTACATCAGAACGCAAGCAATCGAAGGAATAGGACACTTATTATGAATATTGACTTCAACAAATAATTAACCCTCAAACAAGTAAAGAGCAGTGTTCTCCCCAGGGATTTCAAATAGCATCCTGGTAAACTGTCATTTTGAAATCGCATCAAAATCCACGCGATATGTTTCACAAATACATTCAGTCGGTAAACAGGAAGTCGATGTGCAACAGACCTAAAAACGGTATGCATGGTATAGAACCCCAAGCTGAAGCTCAGTACCAAATATCAAGCAGTTGTGATTTGTAGTTGCTGAGAAAAGGGTTACAAAAATTTTGTAAATCCATGCAGTGTGTTTCGTAAATACATTCAATCGGTAAACATGAAGTCGATGTGGGACAGACCTGAAAACGGTATACATGGTATTGAACCCCAAGCTGAAGTTTGGTACCAAATACCAAGTGGCTATTATTTGTGGTTGCTGAGAAAAAGGGTGTTTTGGACGGACGGACAGAGATACGGACGGATGGACAGGCAGAGGTAAACCAGTATACCCCACCCTCCTTCAGAGCGGGGGTATAAAAAATAAAAAAAATTTAAAAATCCTGAATCCACATACATATCTGGATTTGCATCAAAATCTCATCAATTGTTCTTTAACTGACAGCTCACCTTTCCTCAGAATTTTACCAAAATCCGTTCAACTACTTTGAGTCACATTGGGAACAGACAGAAAAGACAAATAAATGGAGGTGAAAACAACCTCTAACACAGTCAGTGGCGGCAATAATAAACAGTAATAAAAACATAATACAGAAATATAAAAAGTTTAGACAAAATCACATCACATCTTTTCAATATATAATAACTATAGCAAAAATTTATGCAAATAAAAATGTATAGTCCTTCACTAATATAGTAAACAGCATCATTAATAGGGGTCGACCGATAATCGGCCTGGCCGATATATCGGGCCGATATTCTGCATTTTTAGGGTTATCGGTATCGGCCATAATTTCCACCGATATGCCGATAACATGCCTTTTTGCAGCCATTTCATTCCTAACGCGACTGTCACTGCACGTCCTTTCCTGCACTCACCTCTGAGTTCAAGAACACGGTCCCGCCCACCACAACATCTGATTTGTTTGGCACAAGGGATACAGCCAATCAACACGCATAGCTAACCGCTGTGAACTGTTTCAAGGCGGCCGTATGGGCACTCGGGCAGAAGCGGATCCCGCTTCAAGGTAAGGACACGCTGCTTTTGCCGCAATAAGTCACAAACACACAAGTTGCAAAAGCACATCATCATATGTTTACATTCTTCATCTACTACTCGTTAAAATTGTCCATTTGCATCTGTGTAGCCAGGCAAACTTAGCTTACGGAAGGAAGCACTTGAATTAGCCTACAACCAACTAGTCTCGCTGAAACTACATGTAATGTTGTCCATAGTAAGCAGTCCCCAGCATAACGTAGGCTGCAGTCATTTTTAAATCCCCGTCTGGAAACGTTGTGAATGTGTCAGTAGTTCTACTCGAACAGTAGAATGACAGCCATACAGAGAGGTGGTCAAGGGAAGACGAAATAAAACGTAGTGTTTGTGCTTTGTAGGCTAGCGCAAGCCTACTGGCTATTTGTTATGGTGATGAGTAAACTTCATGACGTGACTCGTGCTCAAAAAGCGCATTGCACTTGTACATGTTAGGTAACTTTATAAAGCGCTATTTGAACATTTAAACAAGCCAGGTGTGATATGGTGCTAGTAGGCTGTGTAATACTGTAGGGAGTTTGTCAGGACGCTTGTTGTGGGCTCAGTAATTGTGTCGTGGATGCACACTTGCTTGGATAAACGGTAATGAACGAAATACATCAATTAAACTCTTGACTTAAATGTTCTTATGCTACTTCACATTGCGCTGTAATGTACTCCACTAGTATTCTTGCGCAAGTGATTCTCCTCGCTAGCGCTTCTGATTCGGAAAGCGATATACTCAAAGGAGCAGAGCCGTAGATGGTTACTTGTTAAGTTGTTACATAATAGGGAGTGATCGCCTACTTTATGTTTGATTTTACTTTTTAAAAAATGCTGCAGGCAGCTCCCTACACTTGATTTGTTATTTAAAAACTACTTGAAGTTGCTAAGTCTTACTTAGTTCTTAGTGTAAAAGAATCCAGAGTGTATTTTCATTTATTTTCCACTGAAAATGGTGAGCTGTAATAAAGTAGGGAGTGATTTATTTTATTGGTGAATATTTTATTATTATTTTATTTCTCATTTTATTCTAACTAATGCTTGACTTTATTGTACAAATGCTGCTGGCATCTCCCTGCACAAAATTTCATGCTCAATTTTACAATTAAACATACATTTCATGGATATGAAGGTCTGTGTCAGTGTGTGCTATGTTTAATTTCATGTGAATTATGTTTACATTTATCGGTTATCGGCATCCCAATTCCATAATAATCGGTATCGGCCCTGAAAAAAACATACCGGTCAATCCCTAATCATTAATACGTTTTAGCAATAGTGGCCAAGTTAAAACTTTATGAAATAGCTACAAACAGGTCAATGATTAAACTTTATACTGAGAATAATGATCAACATATGTTTTTCCAAAACCAGTGGAGAGTCTTAATAATCTGCTATTAACTTTTGAACACAAGTGCTACATTTATAATTTTTCTTCATCAAAATACACCACATTGAACTCTTACCAGTGTAGACGCACCCAAAGCTACAGAACAGATTTTTAGGGCAATATCTGAGTGAATATTTAAATTATGGCATGACTTAATTGGTAGATTAAATAAATAAATATATATATATATATATATATATATATATATATATATATATATATATATATATAAAAAATGAGAATGTCTTAAATTAATACATTTCACCCAGAAACCATGAACTGCTTTTTCAGTCCAGATTTAAGTTTGGGTTTTTTTTTTTGGTTCCCCCCCCAGTTGCCGGTTTTTGAAAAACTCATTTCTGAGAGCGCTACTCAAGGAAAATCCCACCATCCTCAGGGATCTGAACTGAATAAAGGTAATTTTACAGTCCAGAAGTTAAGCATTGCATTTAGTTAAGCAGTCACTTTGCGCAAGTATGTATATAAATAGGAATAGTACACGTGCAGGAATAACTTTTCTTACATCTCTACTGAACCCTGAATACAGGCCTAAGTGAGGGAATGCAGGAAAGATTTCTTTACTTGTTCTGCTTATCGCGCACTCTGATGTCAGCCCCTCGGTCCAGCAAGATCTGACAGATACGAGGATGACACATCTGAGTGGCCAGCACCAATGGAGTTCGCCCATCCTACAAACAAAAAAAGAAAAAAAAATGGCACCAAGTGTCATTCACTCACTCATCGACAGCACATTTCAGACTCAAGAGTAACGATAATCCAAATTACCACACAGAACACTGATGGTCTCTCCAAATCGTCAGCTTTTCACTTTATTCAAAAAAAGATTTTAATGAACAGTCCATGCAGAAGAGATTTCAGTTTTCATTAGAGTTAATGAAATGAATGAACAGCTACTAAGTACTGGTACATTCTACCTAAAAAGACAAAGCCACAGCTATAATACTTCACCCGTCAAGCAAAAAAGCCTTTAAAACAGGAACAACAAGACTATAAACCCAAATCACCACAGGCACTTAAACGCCATGTGCATTTCCCATGCTCAGTTCTAGCACTAGGCCTAGTATGCCCAAGGGGCCATGAGGATTCAGCAGCCGATAACAGAAACCTGCTCATCCAAGAGCGCCATGCACACATTTGCACCGAGCCATGTTTGACAACCGTCATCATTTTTCTCTTCCTCCCAAAAATCAAAAGGCATAACTATTTGAAATGCCTCAAATTATGCAGATGATAAAGAGTTCCACTTTGAACGTTAATTAAAAATTAAAATCTCAAGCCATTTCACAAAATTCTTCACAAAAGCCTCTTAGACATTTTTTACTTAATAGTATAACTTTTGCTTGCTTGATGCCTTTATGTAAGAGACTAAAAAGCTCGTCTGCAAGTCACTCTGGATAAGAATGTCTGCCAAATAATACAAATGTAAACAACATGAAGTATAACGGTAAGACTTGGATGTATACTTTGGCACTCATTAGCTACATTACACTGTTCGCAAAACAGAGCGGTCTTGGCTGATCAACTACATAGGTCAGTCCACCAAATTTTCATACCAGATTATGGATTGAGTTATAACCTGCTGTACTAAACTACCAAGCCAATACAAACCAAAGTGAAACTGGACCAAAGGAAGTTACTGTAAATCTGACATGAAATCATGTGCACGCATCCCAAAACGGTCCATTTTCCAGGCACTGACTACAGATGATACAGAACCTTGTGAATCCATCAGGAGACGATCTCGACTGTAGATTGTTGGCGAATTTCCAAGATTTGTTGAGCAACAGACCACAAAATGCTGCTCGGAAGGTCAAGAAAACACATGGTGGGGGCGTCGTGGCTCAGGTGGATACGGCGCCATACCATAAATCCGGGGACCCGGGTTCGATTCCGACCCAAGGTCATTTCCCGATCCCTCCCCCGCTCATTTCCTGTCCCTACACTGTCCTATCCAATAAAGGTGAAAAAAGCCCCAAAAAATATCTTTTAAAAAAGAAAACCGTGGTGAACTATTAGCGCCACCAAGCTAATGTTGCACGAAAACCGCGCTCGCATGATCGATGCATTTTCACAACAAATCAAAATGGTAATTCGCGAATTTTTATGGCAGAAGGAAGATCTATACTTGTCTCAGTCATGGATGATGTGAGAAGTGGTAAATGTATCCTGTAGGGGCAAAAATGGTGCAAAATATTCACTTTTCAATGCTGTTTCTACGCGTTCTGTAAATGGTGCATCTGGTACAAAAAAAAATAAAAAAATCACATTGTGAGACAGTAAAAAAAGGAGAGGAAGAAAGGGGAAAGAAAAAAAAAAAAAAAAAAAGTGTACCAATTTTGATATGATACTTACAAAGTCACTAGCGTTGACCGAAGCCCCATTGTCACACAACAGCTTAACACTGGAGGAGCAGCCGGCCATAACTGCACACAGGAAATGAGTGATATAATGGACAGATCACAAAACAAATAAGAACTAGAGCCATCATCCTTATACCCTGATCATACCCTGCCCGATCTTCCGGACACTAATTCGTTACCAGATGATCAAGTATGAACTGTAGGTTTAACTTGTCCTGCTATCCTATTAACTTTTCATTACTCGGAGTTTGCTCTGGCACTGCAGAAAGTCACCATGTTCACCACAGCATTGTGAGAGAGAAGAAAAAGTCAGCAAGACAAAAACATGAACTGTTATTCACCAGCATCATGCAGAGCCGTCTTTCCCTGCAGGTCCACATTTCCAACAGGGCAGTTATGCTGCAACACACAAACACACATTGATTTTGAAGTTTTTGTACAACACTTCCACTGACATACAGTATGTAGTGCCTTTTGAGGGGTGTTCACACGGCAACTTTTACTCCGGTGTAGCACCGGGGCTGCCCCGGTAGAGCGTTCACACGGTACCAAGTTATACCGGTGTAGCCCCTGAAAGCTGCTTAAACCGGTGCAAATCTAACCCTGCTCGGGAGGTGGTTTAAGAAATTTACTCCGGAGTAAATGCTAGTTTGCGGGGCAGCACCGATATAAAATGGGACGTCTGAACGCTACAGGGGTAGACTCGCTACGCACGAGGAGAGTTGATTACATACGGGCATTGCATAATTTGCATCCTGGTATTTTACGCTTCCAAAATGGCGAATATCAACAACAGAACTGCGCGTCTTCCAGTGTTGCCAGATTGGGCGGTTTTAAGTGCATTTTGGCGGATTTGAACATATTTTGGGCTGGAAAACGTCAGCAGTATCTGGCAACACTGGTGTCTTCATCCACGTTGTTTTCCCGGCACTTGTTGATGCCATGACAACTGGGAAAAGGAAGTACATTTTCACGCATGCGCATATTTCATTTCCGCATTATTACTATCATATAGCACGGTCGCAAAAACTGCCGTGTGAACGCAAGTGGGGCTGCACCGGTGCTAACACGCTTCTCTCTAGTAAGCAGGTTTGTGACGTGTGAACGCTCCACAAAATTTACACCGGTGTAAGATATATTGCAACAAAATACATCGGTGCAGCATTGATGCAAATATGTGCTGTGTGAACACCCCTATAGACCCCTTGCACTGACGTCACCCGAAACCGGAAGTAAACAAACCCTGCGCCATATTGGAAGACGAACAAACTCGTGATTAGGGGGAAATAACGGCAGCGCGCGGTATGTGAACCCACGAGGCACTTGATTCATCAAAAACCAACAATGGTAAACTTTTGTGCCGTGTTAGGGTTCTAACAAAGCTGATGGGAAAGGTGAAAAGAAGTCTTTCTTCAGAATACCAGCTGTGATTCAGACACAAGGGGAGCAAACCAAGGAGCTTTCTGCCAGGAGACAGAGAGAGTATCTAGCTGCTTTATGCAGAGCGGATCTGAATACTTCAAGTCTACAACAGTATAGAATATGTTCAGACCATTTTGTTACTGGTAAGTCACTAGGCTAGAGTGTTGAACATTTAAAAAAAATGTTTACTGAATAAAAACATCCTTAATTTTATCACATTTATGTTATATATTTCATTTCTTTCTTTTGTTTTAATTTTCCTCCCTCCATCCCTCTTTGGATTTTAAATATAGTTTTTCCCCATGTCCAAATAATTCAAAGATCCTTATGTTTCCATTCTCCCTTGCCCCGAGTCTTATCATATGGGTCAAACCCATCTATCACAGCCAGTTTCTCCACATACCGTGCCCTTTCTGCAGCTGGTAATGTACTCACATAACCAGAATTATCAGCCATCGTGTCACTTCACTCATCGTGTCACTTCACAATAGCTGTAATATCACTTCACTCTCGCTCATAGTTTGTTTTGTATTGTGAGTATGTATGCATGTACGTACGTACGTACTTGGTCTTCCAATATGGCGCCCTAACAAAATTACGCGGTACGGTGACGTCACGCGGCAGCCCTCTATACAGACAACGCTACACAAACCTCTAAATCAAAGTAGTCAAAAAGTCAATCTTGGTGATCTTTTAGTCATCCTTTAAAAGGGGCGGGGGGGATAAATTTAAAAAAAGTAAAAAATAAATAAAAGACTTCTTTTGTGAGGATCATCACTGTGAGCAAGAGGAAAATTGCCGACATTTTTCTCTAAATTGTCCATCACCGTCTGTACCATCATTACAAAGACATTTGAGCCTTTCAGAAAGTGAAAACATCTGTAGGTACTTTTTTTAAGTGCAATATTGCTGGTAATATTATGGAATCCCAAGTACAAAACTCAACAAGCCAAAAACAAACGGCAAAACACTAAATGCAAAAACAAAAGCAATATTAAAATCACATCAACATTAACATAAAATGATGGGGAAAATTTAAGGTAGGTCCTGACTGAACATCACTTCTCCATTGCTGATTGGACACGGTGTAAAACCACAAGTTAAAAGAAATGCACTTTTTCAGGCTTGACCATTTTATCTAGTTACCTCAGACGAGAAGATTTTCAATGTGAAGCTACTTGTGTTTTTAAAGTGAGGAGTAATTCTCTCTTTTGCATAACCCGGTTTCCTTTCGGCGGGTTTTCAGCATTTGCACCCTCATTAATGGCATGCAAAGTTGACAGTAAATCTAAACACCATATGAATACTGTTGGTAAAAACAGACATCATAAACCATCAGTAGATTCAATGAAGCACGCATTTCTGACTCAACATTCTCCAGCTCTTGGGTTTCGATGGTCTCTCAGATTGACGCATGCAGTAGCCAATCAGCAACGAGAATGTGATAGTCAATAAGAGATGGTGTTTCTGACTTGGCTGTTCTTGTGTTTTTGGTTTTGCTGGTACATTATTTGTTCAAGTCTTTTGCATTTATGGGCCAACATATAAATCAGGCATAAGGGTTGACCGGTACATTATTTCCATACAGCTGGGATACTTTTGCCATGGGCGGTTTTTATTTATGTTCAGGGTTGGGCAGATTTGCATACCTTAGGTTACTGATATCAAAAACTGGCAAGTCAAATAGATTATTACACATGTACAGGAGCTGTGATTAACCGGTTGTAAAGCACTAGGTGAAATGGTGTAGAAATAAGATATATGGGCAGCACATTGGTGTAGTGGTTAGCACAGTCGCCTCACAGCGAGAAGGTTCTGGGTTCGAACCCAGCGGCCAACGAGGGCCTCTCTGTGTGGAGTTTGCATGTTCTCCCCATGTCTGAGTGGGTTTCTTCCGGGTGCTCCAGTTTCCCCCACAGTCCAAAGACATGCGGTTAGGTTAATATGGGATGGCTGTGGGCTGAGGTGCCCTTGAGCGAGGCACCTAATTCCCAACTGTTAGCACAGCTGCCCGCTGCTCTGGGTACGTGTGCGCGCTCATTGCTCATGCGTGCGCGCACGTTCACTGCTTCACATGGGTTAAATGCAGAGAGGAAATTTCACAAGTGTGTGATGAATAAAGTTGTGCTTGCTTGCTTTCTTTATTGCACAGCCATTTTATGATTTTGACTGAAAGCAGTTTATGAAAATTATGGTTTTGTTAAAAATTCATGACATGGCTCTCAAGTGGGGCAAGAGGTTCACCATAAGCTAATGAGCTCAAATCCTACCAACTGCCACAGCCATCCATGGCCAGGAGACCAAAACAGCAAAATTGTTCGTGCTCTCAGTGGTGGCACACACCCTCTCCCCTCACAAATCATGTGCATCAGTGAGCTCATAAGTGAAAGGGGGCGGATAGCACTTTTTTCCCCCCCAAAGGTGAGTTTAAAAAGATATGGTTAACAGACTTGACGTGTCTTGGAGGAAAAACACGTGACCGTCTATATGCTTCCAGATTGGCAGCTGTTGTATGATAGGGGCAACTTAACTGGTGGGCAGCCAGGAACTGGTCAAGACTATATTAAGGAGAAAATCAGGTAGACTTTTTTTTAATTCAGCATATGGGCTAACTTTAGGAATGACAGTTCATGGAGCTTATCACAGGCAACCGTTGATGGCTTGTTTTGACACATTATTTATATATAAATGTGTTTTTTTTAATAAATATATATAAAAAACACATTTATTTATATATAAATAATGTGTGTCAAAACAAGCCATCAACGGTTGCCTGTGATAAGCTCCATGAACTGTCATTCCTAAAGTTTTGCCATAGCAACACTTTCCTGTATGTGATCTGCCAAGTGACTGTTAAGGGCAGCCAAAATATTAATCATTCGGATCCATCTACACACAACCGATTCCAAAAAAGTTGGAACAAAGTACAAATTGTAAATAAAAACAATACAATGATGTGGAAGTTTCAAAATTCCATATTTTATTCAGAATAGAACATAGATGACATATCAAATGTTTAAACTGAGAAAATGTATCATTTAAAGAGAAACATTAGGTGATTTTAAATTTCATGACAACAACACATCTCAAAAAAGTTGGGACAAGGCCATGTTTACCACTGTGAGACATCCCCTTTTCTCTTTACAACAGTCTGTAAACGTCTGGGGACTGAGGAGACAAGTTGCACAAGTTTAGGGATAGGAATGTTAACCCATTCTTGTCTAATGTAGGATTCTAGTTGCTCAACTGTCTTAGGTCTTTGTCGTATCTTCCGTTTTATGATGCGCCAAATGTTTTCTATTGGTGAAAGATCTGGACTGCAGGCTGGCCAGTTCAGTACCCGGACCCTTCTTCTACGCAGCCATGATGCTGTAATTGATGCAGTATGTGGTTTGGCATTGTCATGTTGGAAAATGCAAGGTCTTCCCTGAAAGAGACATCGTCTGGATGGGAGCATATGTTGCTCTAGAACCTGGATATACCTTTCAGCATTGATGGTGTCTTTCCAGATGTGTAAGCTGCCCATACCACACGCACTAATGCAACCCCATACCATCAGAGATGCAGGCTTCTGAACTGAGCGCTGACGACAACTTGGGTCGTCGTCCTTCTCCTCTTTAGTCCGAATGACACGGCGTCCCTGATTTCCATAAAGAACTTCAAATTTTGATTCGTCTGACCACAGAACAGTTTTCCACTTTGCCACAGTCCATTTTAAATGAGCCTTGGCCCAGAGAAGATGTCTGCGCTTCTGGATCTTGTTTAGATACGGCTTCTTCTTTGAACTATAGAGTTTTAGCTGGCAACGGCGGATGGCACGGTGAATTGTGTTCACAGATAATGTTCTCTGGAAATATTCCTGAGCCCATTTTGTGATTTCCAATACAGAAGCATGCCTGTATGTGATGCAGTGCCGTCTAAGGGCCCGAAGATCACGGGCACCCAGTATGGTTTTCCGGCCTTGACCCTTACGCACAGAGACTCTTCCAGATTCTCTGAATCTTTTGATGATATTATGCACTGTAGATGATGATATGTTCAAACTCTTTGCAATTTTACACTGTCGAACTCCTTTCTGATATTGCTCCACTATTTGTCGGCGCAGAATTAGGGGGATTGGTGATCCTCTTCCCATCTTTACTTCTGAGAGCCGCTACCACTCCAAGATGCTCTTTTTATACCCAGTCATGTTAATGACCTATTGCCAATTGACCTAATGAGTTGCAATTTGGTCCTCCAGCTGTTCCTTTTTTGTACCTTTAACTTTTCCAGCCTCTTATTGCCCCTGTCCCAACTTTTTTGAGATGTGTTGCTGTCATGAAATTTCAAATGAGCCGATATTTGGCATGAAATTTCAAAATGTCTCACTTTCGACATTTGATATGTTGTCTATGTTCTATTGTGAATACAATATCAGTTTTTGAGATTTGTAAATTATTGCATTCCGTTTTTATTTACAATTTGTACTTTGTCCCAACTTTTTTGGAATCGGGCTTGTATCTATCCATCCATCCATCCGTCCGTCTATCGAGAGAGAGAGGGGAAAAAAAAAAAAAAAACACAACTCTTCATTGCAGGTCAATAATGTTTGACCAAATGATTAATATTTTGGCCACCCTTAACGGTCGCCTGGCAGATCGCATACAGGAAAGCGTTGCTACGGCACTTGCACTGCTCAGTTGAACATTCAGTCCTGGAGCTCAAATCCCAAAATCATTCTCACGCTGTTTCTTCTGGCCAATTTGAAGCTTGTTTGGACATCATGACTCACTATAATACTATCCTAATCATTTCCTCACTCTTTCCTTCTCTCTCCAGCAACAGCTTCCCAAATGGGCAGTGTGGTCACATGATTGAGCAGTTAACTGCACCCTGGGTAGTGCGAGCTCCTCGAGCGGAGCTGAAAACCGTGGGTCAGGTTACACTGGCCTCTACGATGACTGCACAGGAACACACAGGGGAGGTTGGAGTGGAGTAGAGTAAAGATATGCCCTGTCAACACTTCAAACACCCTAAGGTTAAGGGCTTTTAGTATACACATCAGATAAAGGAGTAGAACCGGTCACCATTTACAACGTGATGGGCTTGGGGGGAGGGATCAAGGCTAAAATGTAAATAACTGAGGAATAAAAGTAATTACTACTGTGTCATGAATTTTACAGGGGGGGGGATACAGATGTTTTAAGGTTTCATAATAAGGGGAAGATAAAAACTGATTTGACCATAACAAAAAGTGACAGGAACTCAAACTTGAAAAAGAGCCATTACATGGTGGCGATATGAAATGGAAAAAGCCTATTTTTGACTCTTTGCCTTTCTGAACCATGAACTGGACCATTAATTCTTCACAACCGCTGTAGTGTAATTATCAGATGTCAGGATGTTAAATCGATGCGTGATTGTGACATGACAGGCGTGAGAATAGAACTTTCAGAAAATCCATCGTCAGAACAATTTCATTCTCTCTGCACCCATGAGGACAAAGAGCATCCATTATGCACTTTAGATCATCCTTTAGGGTTCTGTTACTTTATAATATTTAAAAAAAAAAATAAAAATGCACCCACTCATTCTTTTTGAAGCTGATAGAGTGGCCCGAATTGACAAGTGCGCGCATCCATCCATCCATCCATCCATCCATCCATACAATTTCTCTGTTCAGCACTTGACGAACCAAACCAACAGCTTATTTCACTACACAAAAGCCTGGTGCACAGGTAAAGAGCTGATAGCAGAGACGTTACCTGTAGGAGCTTCTGCACACACAGTGACTGTCCATTCCGGGCTGCTAAGTGCAAGGCGTTTTTTCCTGTCAAGATAAACAACACTAATTGCCATTCAGACTCAAAATGCAACAAACAGTAATCTATAGATTTCTTAGAAAAATAATCTTAGATAATGGAAACTGATCAGTAAAAAAGGATAAGGGCTCGTCATGACACTTAAGCATCTCCACATTTTTTGCATGTCTAGTTTATTCACATTTCCTTCCATAT
This sequence comes from Neoarius graeffei, assembly GCF_027579695.1. Lineage (NCBI taxonomy): Eukaryota > Metazoa > Chordata > Actinopteri > Siluriformes > Ariidae > Neoarius > Neoarius graeffei. The sequence goes on along the minus strand of NC_083595.1, from coordinate 39,832,263 downwards.
AAATTTGACTGGTAATGTTTAACAGTTTTATGAACAAATCCTACTCGCTACCTGGGAAAGTGCTTACTATAAGTGCACATTAATAATAGCACCCCAAAAGGAAGAATTTAATACCTGTGGCATCACTGGCTGTGACATCAACTCCATGACTGAGGATGACACTAAGGCATTCCAAATGTCCTCTGGTAGCAGCAAGATGAAAACTGCATGCACACGCACAGAGAGAGAGAGAGAGAGCCAGCCCATGGGTAAATCACAGTAAAAGCACAGAATTTCAATACGGTAATATCCAATTGCAAGAAATGGTAACGAAAGCACATGAGCATGTGATAGGAGAAGCTGGAATGAAAGAGTGATAAAGTAGGAGATGTAGTATGAAAATTGACGCCTGCTGTAACCTGCCACATCAGCATTCACAGACGATGATGGGGAAACTCGATCCTCAACCCTCACCCTCTTAACACAGCCTGCATATAGTATTGCACTGAAGGAGAACTGAAAGCCATCATCAATATCATATCAATTCTCTCTCATTTTATTAAATATCGGAATGCATTTTGATCGCTATTTTGTCACTGCTATAGCAAGTTATGAGTGTTTGAAATATGCTATGTAATACATCAGTCCATACGTCAAAGCAATATGAGACTCGACCTGTGCGAGACACCTTAGGATGGAAGTAAAACTTACAGCGGAAATCAAAGTGACCAACATCTGCCAATGTCGTCAAAAGACGGGCGTGCCCTCCTTCGAATGCTGACGTAATCAAGCTGGAAGTTTTCTTAGCAATCAGGGAAGTTTGAAAAAAGTAGGCAGTAATAGATCATTTCAACTCATTTTTGTGCAATACTTCGTTTGGAAAACAGTTTTCAAAATGGCGGCACTGACATCTGGCTGACACTTCACGTTTCCAAGTCTAGCACGAGTCTCGTGAAGGTCGCATGGAGAAGTGACGCCTGCCGTGGACCAAACGAACTAAATTCAACGACTAAAAACCGAACAGGCCGATAATATTTAATGGCGATTAGTTCCCAAGACGAGTCACGATATAAGGTTACTAAAACTGCAAACATAATTGAATAACACGTTAGTTAAGAAATCAATCAAGTTTAAAAATGACTTCAGTTCTCCTTTAACACTGTATGGGGAATATGTACTTTTTCCTCCCTAAACCCAGATAATCCATGAGAGATTAGCGTATCTGAATGCTAGTACAAGAGAGGGAGATGGAGGACATGACGGGGCTTGTTTAACAGGCAAGTTAAGCCTTCTTGTCCCAACTAACTGGCTGATGGTGGTCATATATGGGAACAAGAGTATTAGTTGTTTTTAATTTCTATTTATAGGGAGTGCTGTTTTCCCCTCCGAGCTATTTTATTGCTGGAATGTGAGGAGAACCTCAGCAATTATTGCACCACATTCTTATTTGATACCACCCCACCTCGAAAAGCTATACTCGATTTAGACTCCGAATTCTGATTGCCCTGACACAAACGCATGGCGCACTATGTACAGCGATGTGAAGGTTGAAGAGCTATTAAAGCATTGCAATCACATCCACAGCAACTCATTGTTATAGCATACTATTCATACTTAAGCCCTCATAACAGTAAAACACCAGCCTCAGAGCGCTGAGCAGGCTCGAGCTGGACACGGGGCAGATCTGTTCGTGTGCTCAGAGGTGTGGGAAGTCACACAAACCGCCACCCGACTTTGGGAACCGTTATTAAAAGCTGCGTTGAGAAGAACTCTGGGCATGCCACACCCTTGACCTGCAGGTCTGAATGAAAAAGCCACAGATAAGTGTAGGGATTTGACCCCAACGCAACATGAAACCCGAGTGACGTGCTGTCTGCTCCCTGGCTTACGGCGACATCATGTTATTCAGGGGCTATTGTTGTCTCAGAATGGAGAGGAATGATTTTTGGGGTATTGTTACAAGTCAGGAGGCCGTCACGTGGTCAGCTGATGTGATGAGGTCGTTGATCTCAGGAAAGTCATCGGGCCTTGGATATTCCGCTGCTGCGGAAGACAGCTGTTCAGTGTCCTGATAAAAAGACAGTGCCTTTCTTTAAAGGGCTGATGACACGAACATGACTCTATGCAATTTCTTAAACGATACAACATGGCAAACATGTTAGATTTCTGTTATAATTACGTGAAAAGAAGCTGCTGTTACGCAAATATACAACTTTTAATTGCACAGCGCAAGAAAACTGGGTCCGTGGCTCGCGGCCATGCTGTGACGTCAGCAGAAGAACACGCTGCGGTTCACTGGCTGTTCTACTCTGGTTCTACTCAATGGAAATGGCGCATGAAAACGCCGGTGAACTCTAGTGCTAGCTTTTCCTCTTCTGGGAGTCAAGAATTGTGTTGTGAGTGGGATAGATCGGAAGAATCTAGTGATGACGAACACGGGTGCATCCAACCGTACAGGTTTGAACCTGTTACTGTGCACCAATCTGAGAGCGACTCCGACTCCGAGATGGACAGCGGACAGGCAGACAGCCCAGCGTTGACGAACACCACAAGGTTGGATAACAAGGATTGGTAGGTCAACCCGTATTTGTTCAAAATGTTACGGAATCAATATTTTAATATTGTGTATTGTTGTCTTGCGTGTGTAAACACTGCTTATATCATGTAAGCCGTATGCTACACTGAATACATGGTTCCTAATGGAGCATGCAAGCGTACCTTTATCTTATGTCGTTTCACAACACATGTTCTGACAGGAGGACTGTCTTTGAAGGGGTCGCCTTGTCCCAGGCGACTGCTGGATCCGGCATAGCTACTAGTAGACCCCCTCCCGAATACTGTAGGCACTGCTGATGGTAATAACACACGTTTGTGCTGAACTGAACACCCAAGAGATTCTTTTAAGCTGGGAAGGGTGTCAAAACAATCCAAATCGAAGTGTTCAGAGCACAGGACGGATGTTGGTGAGGGCTCCCACTTGTCACGAGTGCGCCTGACTTGCTTCACCCACTTCGCATGCAGCTCGGGATCTCTGGGAAACTTGAATAAACTTACCCTATCCTTGTGGGTTTTGGAGCAAAAGCCGGCAACACAACGCGAAGGCATAATATATTATATATATATAATAAATAATAATAATGACAAACTGAACACCTGTCGCATCAACAACAAACTGGTAAGTGAGGAGGAAGATTCTTTCGCTGACGTCATATAGCCCCTCCTCCTCTTTCATCTCCTGGGTGCTGCAGCCCCGTCAAATTTGCCCAAATAGCCGCGTTTATCATAACTTGTAAAATAGGCGCCTTCGTGAATTAATATATGGATCATCGGGAATTACTTATGTTATAAAACATGGCCAAAGATGTCAAAAACGTGTCATCAGACCTTTAAATATCCAGCACAAAGCCTGCATTTGGTTTCTTTTTTTTACATGATTAAAAAAATAAAAAAAATTCCCTAACACTACAAAAATGCACTCCATCTCCCATCAAGACCTCCCAGCTTTCTGGTAAAATATCTGAAAAACTAGCCTAAGCAACCCTTCATTGTGGTAAACCATAGCCAGGGAGGCCGGAAAAGCACGATGACCTGCTGCATGCAAGACTCGTACATTACTTCACTGTTTGAGCTGCCACGTTGTTGACAGGCAAAGAGACGAGAGGGCTGTTCAGAACCCAGACATGTCATTCTAGCTTGGCTCCAGCTCCTTCCATGTCTCCGCTGGATGCGTGACATTTTTAGAGACACTGAAATGGTGTGCACGCATGCATGTGCGTACACATCGTGGAGCTTAAGAGAGAACACCCCCCCCCAAAAAAAAAAATATGATCCTGTGAACATGTACATCACAGCCCCAGATGTGTCAGCCAGAACATTCTGTATCATTACCTTTCACACAGAAAGCAAAGCCCAGAAAAACAGAAAGGAATTCTGCACAAACAGCTAATGCTACATTTAAAAAAATAAATAAATAAAGAGTCACGTTCACGATGTTAAGTTCACACATGGACAGTGTTTCTTTAACCAAATAAGTGAACATTTTCTGACTTCATAAGAAACTAGGAAATTCGGTTAGCGGTCTAAAGCATCATTTTAGTTACTCAGAGTTAATACACCACCATGTATGAGAGTAAGGTTCGTGTTCACCATGCTTTTGTCTTGTTTTTAGAGTCACTTCGCCTTTACATTTTCTGTATGCTTGTGCTCAAAATTATTCTCAAGCCCTAATTTCCCAACACGACAATTCTCATAACTTTAACCATGTTACAGGTCAGAATTAGTCTGGTTTACACCAGACCATATCACAAGTGAAATATGGTCTGGAATCCGCCTATTGAATTTCTCGTAGGGGAGGTGTGGTTTACGATTGTCAACGGCCATTTATTGGACGTTGCGAATGTCTATCATTTGGCGTATACGTAGCCCATGGCCAATCATGGCAGTTGTACCCGGTGACGTAGTTAGAGCGACGAAGAGGCGAAGAGGAGTAGGAAAGAGAAAGAGAAGGCAAAACAAAAATAGGAAAACAATGGCACCGAAATTATTTCACTTGTGATATGGGCTGGTGTTAACCAGACTAATTCAGAACAGTGTCTAAAGCTTGATCGAAAGTTTGGTTCGTATCGCTCGCCGCCATGTTAAATGTGATCCGTAAACAGTCCCAAATAAACTACAAGCTTCCGTTTGTCGAGTAGTACGCGTCACCGTCTTTCCACCCCTCCCCACTCTCTGATTGGCTCCCTAACTCAGGCGAGCCTTTAGACCATAGTTTCCATGCTGTCTTTTCAGATCGGAACGATTGTGCAAAGCAGCATGGGATTTCCCAGGCTAGGTCAGAATTGGATGTCGGGTGGAATTTTTCAACCTAGGTTAGAAATTTTTAAAAACACACTTCATAAATAATTTGCTACTTGTATTGGGGAAACTTACTAGAGCTCAGGTTAGGTTTAGGAAGACTTTGGATTTTAAACTACCTGATGTGATAAAACTGGACTCATTAATAAATTCAAAATATACAAAAATCACTCCTTCCATTGCAATCGTCACTGGTCGAGTGGTTAAGAATCAAAAGGTTGAGTTTGAATTCCAGATAAGTATGAAAAATTTTTAAATTTTTTTTTTAAATGCTTAAATCGCTAGATAGGACTAGGTAGACAAAGGCTACATCCACACGACAACGGCAACGAGATTTTATTAAAAAAATATCGTGTCCACATGGCAACGGATCAGTAAAATATCAGGTACATATGGCAACGCAACGCTTGCTGAAAACAATGCAATACACATGCCACACCTCTAGGGGCGCTGTAAGACGGTCCCATCGGAGACACCAGAACAATAGAAGTAGTAGACGGATGTGCATAAACCCCTTCTTCTACCCGGTGTGAAGCACTGTCAGGAACAAACACACAACAAGATGGCGGCTGCGACTACGCGAGGAAATCGTGCCTTCTGTGTGTACAAATTAGTGTGCGTAGTTTTATATAACTTAATTTTCTTATTGTGTGAACATTTTGAAAAGCATTTTTATATAATTTAGATAACTTTTTATATTGTGTGTGAACATTTTGAAAAGCAGTCTTATCCAATAAAAAAAGAAATTCAAGAAATGGTTCAGTTACTTGTTTATTTAAAAGAAAAGCTGTATACAAAAGTGAACGCAATGCAGTGGTTCATACAAAACAGCGAGAGTGCTGCTTGTTCTAGTCATGTGGTTGTGACGTCATCGTAACCAAATCCGTTCTACTCATCCAGACGACTTCGCAACGGCGCCGTTGCCAGATTTTTCCACTCTGGAACCCGTTCTTAAAAAATATCGTTGTGGGGCACCCAAAACGCCGGTGCCGTGTGGACGCCAGGCCGAAACGATAAACAATTTTATCAGATTCACCTGAATCCGTTGCCGTGTGGACAGGGCCAAAGACAGACAAGAGGAAATCCTAGATAGGTGTAGACAGAGAAAATGGAGGAAAATCCCTTTTAAGAGGCTTAGATAATCCAAAAATTTTACCTCGGTTGGAAATTATGAACTAGGTTAAAATTTTAACCCAGGTCAAAAAAAAAAAACTAGATTGAAATTTTTTCGACCTGTAACAACTATTCAAGTGAAAGAATTTCCAAAGAATAATTTAAAGAGTTCTATTTGAAATTATATTTTAAAAATATTATTTTAAATACCAGGTTTCCAAAAATAACTTCCAGCAATTTACGGTGATGTGATTTTGGTACAAAGTACTCAAAAATAAGCTTATGGGGATAACTGCGGGGAAATATGGGACACAAACTGTACGTGTTCCAAAAGGCCACAGTGAAAAGTTGCGGTTTCCGTTTCCAGTTGGTTTATCCTGGATTAGCAACGGTAATCACTTTCTCTACAGATGTGCACCCCCCATTCTATTAAGGGCATCCCTGTAGGCCAGGCAAAACACACATTTTTATTAAAGATAAACATTGCACATGCATATAACCCGATCTAAAATAGCGACCCGCAACTGCAGCTGGACTCCAGCGCACCCTCCCTGTGGTCTCTCCAACCGCTGGGTCCGTCATACGCTTACGCCAAGCTGAAACAACACCAACATGAAAATCAGTGTGTGGCCATTCTGTACTTATACGAGCAGAGGAATCCGTTCCATCCAAAAACCCACAAAACACGTGACCCTGCACTGTCTCGCAGCACTTGACCTCCCACGTAACAAGGTCTCCATGCTCTTCCAAGGGGCAGGTTGCTGCTGCTGACGAGCGTGCTTCATATATCACTCAGTGTCCGTTACCTCCAGCTCTGTTACGCTGCCTCGCCTCCCTGGCGACTCGGCGGTGCTGAATGCACTTGATTTAGGCCTGAGAAATTCCAGAGCCTTATTCCAACTCCAGGCCCCTTCTCTATGCTGGCTCACAGGAAGAATCCAGCACATGCACAGAAATACCCCAGGGGTGGAAACATCTTGTGGTTATGATCGCAAAGCAAAACAAAACAAAAGCTGGCATTAAAAATAATAAGCCAAAAAAAGTTGGACCCTCGATCCTAGTTTTACTGCCATAGGGATTCACAGTGGAATAAAACAAAGTATTAAAGTGCATTTAACCATAAAACACAGCCAGCTCATAAATCATTACTAAAAAGCGTATAAACAAGTATTTTGCATCTAGGATTTGTTTACAATCCATGCATCTCTGTTGGCTTTTGTTTCTCTTCTTGGCTGGATACATGTTACTGGTCCAGTGGCCCTGTTCCACAGCGACGATTCTAGACTGATCCGTGTCCTCTGGTTGGGCACAGAAAGCCTCAGCCCAGATTAGACACAAACACAGGCCAGCGAGGACTCTGTAAATACCAGTCATTTTGAATAGATTATAATTACTCCCATATGCTGCTGCATAAACACAGCACACTCGGTTTAGATTCCCTCTAAACATGACTTTTCAGAAGGACCGGAGTTTATTGGCTTTGCTCTTAAGTGAACGAGCAATCTAAGGCATTGCGTTTATGATTAATAGGAGAACCAGGAACAATACCTGTTGAATGCAAAAAGACAGACAAGGAGCCGGAGATTCAAACCCTCTCTGAAGCTTTTGACACCAAAAAAAGAACCAAGTAAAAACAAACAAGCAGTCAGCTTGACTTGGGCAGAATTGCTTGTCCTGCGCGTGCGTGCGTGCATATACTTACGCAGAGCGGCCCTCTACGTCTAGTTTGGTGGGGATGATTCCTTTCTTACTGAGGACGGCTGACACCTTGTCCACCTCTCCTCTTTCTACTGCCTTCATCAGCCGGTCATCATACTTATTCCAGTCAGTGTTCTGCAAAACAGGAAAGAGGTCAGCACGTTATTTCAGCGTAATACTTTTCCAATTTAAAAAAAAAAAAAAAAAGTCTTCAGAGCGTTAAAGGAACAGTCCACCGTACTTCCATAATGAAATATGCTCTTATCTGAATTGAGACGAGCTGCTCCGTACCTGTCCGAGCTTTGCGCGACCTCCCAGTCAGTCAGACGCGCTGTCACTCCTGTTAGCAATGTAGCTAGGCTCAGCATGGCCAATGGTATTTTTTGGGGCTGTAGTTAGACGCGACCAAACTCTTCCACGTTTTTCCTGTTTACATAGGTTTATATGACCAGTGATATAAAACAAGTTCAGTTACACACATTGAAACGTGGCGATTTTCTATGCTATGGAAAGTGCGCACTATAATGACAGGCGTACTAACACCTTCTGCGCGCTTCGGCAGCGCATTGATATCTGAGCTCCGTATCAATGCGCTGCCGAAGCGCGCAGAAGGTGTTAGTACGCCTGTCATTATAGTGCGGACTTTCCATAGCATAGAAAATCGCCACGTTTCAATGTGTGTAACTGAACTTGTTTCATATCACTGGTCATATAAACCTATGTAAACAGGAAAAACGCGGAAGAGTTTGATCGCATCTAACTACAGCCCCAAAAAAATACCATTGGCCATACTGAGCCTAGCTACATTGCTAACAGGAGTGACAGCGCGTCTGACTGACTGGGAGGTCGCGCAAAGCTCGGAGAGGTACGGAGCAGCTCGTCTCAATTCAGATAAGAGCACATTTCATTATGGAAGTACGGTGGACTGTTCCTTTAAAGACCGTCAGCACGGCGTGAATTATTAGATGACTGAATATCATCTGAGAAATGGAGCGATACCAGTTCTTTAATAGCACTTATCATGGAAAACATTTGCATTTCCAAAAAAAAGGTGTTATAAAACAAACAATTGCAGAAATAAATTGAGCGCAAGAATGCAACTTGACAGCAAGTTAAAACAAGTCACGAAATCCCAAGGCTCAAAATATCACTCCGAATCAACACTGCATTCTCCACGAACATTCCAGGATTCCTCACTGCTGTGGAGAAAGTCATAAGTCACTCTCCCTTAGTACATCAGACCAAAAAACACAAGCATGTGTGCAAGCAAACACACGCGCGCACACACTTACTAGAAAAGTTTCAAACTACCATAAGCAAGATTTAAATACCCGGATCTACATTTAAACACATTTTGATCCAAAAGTACACCTTTCCTTGAGTCCATTTGATACCTACAAAGTAAATGGAGGTGCATTTAAGCCATCGACTCATGGTGCCAGTGATGCTGGTCCTTTATGCAGCTGCTCAGGAGATAAAGATATAAAAACAAATAACCAAAGCAGCCCCCCTCCCCTCTCGCTGTGCCCTGTCGGAGGGAAAACACACTCTCCCAGCGAGTGTGTGGGTTTTGTCCTGTTTAATCGAGTTCTGTGCTCCAGCAGGCTGCCTGCGCCTCATCGAGACCCAAGAGTTCTCGGCAGATTCTGCTTGCTCCTCCCCGAGCTCTCATCATGTCCTCCCATACACACAAAACACACTTGCACAAGCCTGTGCACGGAGCTGCTGCAGAGCAGGGGCCAGCCCTGGGACAGCAGCTCCTCCTCTGAGCACAAGTCTCACTCCTCCTGTCCCGTTCTGTTGCTTTTTCAGGCTAAATTCAAGTCGTCCTGCTTTTCTCGGAGGATACAGACTCTTCTTCCCGAGCGCTCGGCCTCTCTCTTGGTGCTAACTGACAAGGTCGTGCAGCTCTTGGTGGTAAATATGTGATCTCTTCAGAGTCGAAAATATCCCCGTAAACATTGTGCAGATGAGCCTTCTGACTGGTTACCTTTTTTTTTTTGCTCTCCCCCAAACCTTTCTCCAATGACTGACTGGGGAACAGGTGCTAAGAATAACCCATCCTCTCCTGACATGCTCGGCCCATGAGTAACCGCAACGGTGGCGGAGAGTCAAGACGGAGGCCGGCCAAGCAGGAGGAAGCCCGCACACACACACAGAGCTAGAAATATTAACCTATGACCGATTACAAATTTGGATCGAAACCCCTCTTATTGGAGGACACGGCGAAGCGAGTGGTCTACACCTCTCGCGAACTTTCTCTTCTCGTGCTCTGAGCGATGGCAGACCTGCTGATCCAGACGTACAGTAGCAGGATTAGGTGTCGGCCTTTTTACAATCGGCTGTCTGGGAATCTGCAAAGCCCTCTCATCTCCAGCTCTCTTTGCACCTTCGTGGTAAACATGGCATATAAACTCTATTTCAAACCGAAGACGTCACCTTTCAAATTGGCAGACTGTGAAAAACATACGGGGGGAGCGCGTTTAATTTACACGCTGCATCGGTTTGGGGGTGGTGGGGTTCATGTTACACACACCCTTCCGAGTCGGAGTGGAGCCGACTGAGTGGCAGCAATCTTCAGAAAACATGTGAGAATCTCTTCACACACTAAACAAGCCATATGAGGGGGTCAGTGGAAAAGGGGAGGGGGGTTACTTTCTAACCTGCTCTGCAACATGGAGACAAAGGAACAGAAATGGACACATGCATCTCTGCTCACAGAAATACACACATGCATGTATACGTGCGCGTGTCGCTGTATGTATTTTTGTTTTGTCTTGCTGAAAGGACAATGAATGATGGCTTCGAGGTGTTTACAGCCTATTCACTCAATGTCACTTTAAATGTGTGACAGACAACCACATTAAGCAACCTGACATGATGAAGGATACCGCAGTTGTTTGGGAACGATTACTAAAGCAAGTATCTTCATGTAGGTAAGAATATGCATACTGCACCTCGGGTGAGTAATAACTGCTAAATACATGCTCCTTCATTAACACACAAAACCAGAACTTCAAGGACAAACATAGCTCATCAAAACAACTATGATGACCAAAGCATCACACAGAACTGAAACGTGAACGTAAGCGAGAACCAACCTCCGCAAATTGCTTACAACAGGAAAATCAACAAAAGGGCTAAATTTTGTTCCCCAAGAGATGATCTAACCAAAACCATCAAAATCTGAATTCACACGAAAAATATGAGAGGAGATACAATTCTAGTCAGAAGTAAATTGGTCAAGCTGACCCAATTACTAATTTGTTAGCCAAAAATTGAAAAAAAACAACGATCAAGTGTAGTGGTTAGCGCTGTCGCCTCACAGCAAGAAGGTCCGGGTTCGAGCCCCGTGGCCGGCGAGGGCCTTTCTGTGCGGAGTTTGCATGTTCTCCCCGTGTGTTTCCTCCGGGTGCTCCGGTTTCCTCCACAGTCCAAAGACATGCAGGTTAGGTTAACTGGTGACTCAATTGACCGTAGGTGTGAATGTGAATGGTTGTCTGTGTCTATGGTGGGGTTTACATTAGACCGCATCAGCGGATCATCAGATTAACATTTTTAAAAACGATTAGCGTGCACACAACACCACCAATACACGATTCGCGTGCACACAGCAACACCAATACATGGATACGCTAATCACATGACTAATTAGACAGCACGCAAGTTGAAATGTGTTCTCCTCACCGGCTCAGCTCCGCAGGCATCCTGCGCTCCAAATCACTCCGCCCTGAACAGCGAGTGCCCTCTGGAGGGTGCGCACTCCGGCCCTGCGCAGCTCACAGAGCGCGCGAGTGAAGCGCACGAGCAGTGACTCGGGACTGAGCCGCTGTGTGTGTGATCCCAGTGCATATCGGGCATGCGCGTCACTTACCACTTGCAAGTGGAAGGATGGCAAGCCTAAAGACAATCATAACTACACAATGGGCAGTATTTGCATCAGTATTTGCAGTATTTTCATACTTTTATACTCTTTAATGAAAGGTGATACAAGGCGGAAGTCCGCGCCATTTTTCAGCAGTCGTGTCACATGACCAACGCCAGCGAATCAGGAAGGTGGATGTCACAGTGACGTTGTCCAGTGAGACGCCAGCTAGAGCTCAGCACAGCGTATCCGCGTATCCTCAATGTTTACACAGCACCGGATCACGTACGAACTGGATTGAATACGTGGGCTCTGGCGGATTCCCGTTTCCCGGCGTTTTAATGTAAACAGACAGTGCATCCGCGAAGAAAACGACACAGATACGGTCTAATGTAAACTTGGCCTATGTGTCAGCCCTGTGATGACCTGGCGACTTGTCCAGGGTGTACCCCGCCTTTCGCCCGTAGTCAGCTGGGATAGGCTCCAGCTTGCCTGCGACCCTGTAGAACAGAATAAAGCGGCTACAGATAAGGAGAGGAGATGACCAGGTGTTGTGCAGAAGGTCTAGTTCTTTCAAATAAACCAAATGAGAACTGAAATCCATTGAGAGTCCGTTGAGGGAGGAGACATGATTTGACTGAAAATAAAGTTGTAAATAAATTGTTTACAACAAGAAAATGAAACTTGAACAAGCCAAGTTTTGTTCCCTGAGGGAATCAAATCAAAAGCCAAAGTCCTTCCCACGCCGTGTGGTGCACAGGGCGGCGCCAATCAGTTTCTGTAGCCCTCGGCTCCCCGAGGGAAGCTCTACCCAAAAGCTCAATCAGAACTGAAATCAGGTGAGAACTGCGTGAGATACAATTCTAATGAGAAGTCCCAAAATTTGTGAAGTTGACCTAATTAGCAGTCTGTTAGCAAAAATTTGACAATACAATGACCAAGTGCTGTGCAGAAGGACTAGTTCTTTCAAACGAAACAATCAGAACTGAAATCCATTGGGAACTGAGGAAGGAGACACGATTTAACTGAAAATAAACAAAGTTGTAAACAAATGGTTTTCAACAGGAGGGGAAGAAAAAAAAGACCAGAGTTTTGCTCCTCAAGCAAAGATCTACTCAAAACATCAATCAGAATCCGATGAGAAAACTCTAGCAAGGCGCCAAGAAAACGTTAATTTGGCCTAATTACTAACTCCTTCACAAAAAAAAAAAAAAGTTGCAGTGTGACAAATTCTTTTAAACAAAACAATTGGAATGGAAAATCTGTGGAGAACTGACAGAGGAGATATGATTTAACTGACGGACGCCACGGCAATAGAGATCTTGCAGTCACGTGACCGGAAAGTACACAACCGCCATCTTGTCGGTCAAAAACACCGCTGAATACTGCTGCACTCGTGTACAAAATGGATCAATTTCAACCGACGGACTACACGGCTCATTTTTCTAACGAACAGATAACTAGATACATGTCTAAAATAAACGATCTACAGATTTGTGACCCTTATGGCTTACCGGACGGAGTTTTCACGACCGGATTTTGAACTGCCAGCGGAATACCCGGACGTGTATAATTACCTCATTAACTTTCCCTCGCTGTTCAGTGGTGAAGCACTGCGTGCTTATAAATCTCTGGACAGTTATCTCTACAGAAATTCCGGATTTGTCAGCGACTCAGATGTGGCATCTTGTAAACAAGAATCCTCATTGGATGGGTAAGTCACTTAAGTATTGAGTATAGCACCGACCAGCCGATTATAGAATAGAATAAGGTAATTCCAGCTGTAATTCCAAATCGTCCGTCTTGTTTACATGGATCTGGCGTTGGAGAGGTAGAGGCTTGGCAGTGGAGATTTGAGTAGCTGTTTTCTGAGCTTAGTCAACAGGTCGGCTCTGCAGCCTCGCTTTTGCTTCCGCTCCCGGCACCGCCTCCTTCGCTTTGCTTCCGATAACAATCCACGGAGACCCCGCTGGTCTCGTTATCTCGTCCGGAATGGGTTTTTTTTTCCTCGTCCGGAATGTTGTGCATGCGATGGAAATCGCTACAAACCGTCATTTTCTGCTGGAAACCAATGTCCAGTAAGTCCATACGGTTGTAGTGGATATTGAAGTCCGGTACAGACGAACAACACGCAAAAATACACATAAAAAACGTGCACAGGTAGGGAGAGCTTGTAGCCGCAACCGTTGTAGTAGAATTGTATATAGTAGGGTTTTCCAGAAGAAAAGGTAGAAGTAAAAGCAGAAGTAGAACCAGAAGTAGAAGGCGGAATATGGCGTTTGACCGACAAGATGGCGTCTGTCACAATCTGGATCGGCTGTGACGTCACATGCAAGTGCTCCATAGCTCATCGACCTTAGATGAGCTACCAAAATGCCCTAAAGCACAAGAACTCCATCTGAGGTTACGAAAACATTTAACAAGAGTGCTCCAAGAGCACAATAACCCCCGCTGGCAACTATGGCATAACTCTGGTAAAATGCGACTGAATTGAACGAAACTGCAATATGCGTATTACCGACATGTAACAAAGAATCACGTCGTCAAGTTCCGAGAAGTTCCTCCAAAAATTGAGAAGGGAGTCGATTTCAGAAGGCAGGTACCCTTCCCGGGTATGCGACATTAAGGAAAGGAAGATGCAATACTTTAGACACATAAGAGCAGATGAGATGCAACAGCAGCTTTTAGAAGGCAAAGCAGAGAGTAAGCAGAGAAGAGGGAAACAACGAAGGATATGGAGGAGTGATATTATGGACTGGATGAAAATGAACTGTGTCTAATGTGTCTGGACAGCTCAAGACAGACAGAAATGGAGATCCATGACTGTCGACCTTCTGAGAAGATGACACTGATGAATGAATGAATCCTTCCCAGGATGGACATCGCCACGACAGGATCCCCCTTCGGGCCTTTCAGCCAGTGGGGGATAAAAAAGTAAGCTAGGATATTCCTTCAGACAACAGACATTCAGGCATAGAAAGATTTAAAATGGGGAGGGGTGGGGGAAATACTGCACGCACGCACACAGCTATTTGTTGCCAATGTGCGGTCTGTTGAAACTCGTTAATAGACCCAGTCAACCTTAAAATTATTATTCCACTGTTATGCCTTTGCTTAATTTGACTTGACCCATATACTGTATGCACAAAACATTAATGACACGAATAGCGCTAAACAGGCAGCTCATAGCCATTCGAAGTACCAGTTCTCACAGAAATGCCACCATTTACCTGCTATTGATATCTGTTGTCAGAGTTTAAAGTGCATATTCTGGACCAGTTTCTTTTTTTTTATATGAAAAGTACACTCATCCAGAAGGGTAATTTTGCACAAGGCCATCTGTCGACAGCAGAAAAAAATAAAACGCGTCTGGAAAAATCCCAACGGAGTCTGGAGCCAGATTCGTGACGTTACCTGTGGAAGCGCCAGCAGGCTGCGCGAGCTTTGCACGGTTTCAGTGCACAGCCTGTGTAGACCAAGCGCTCCCATTTCTCTCTCATTGTCCGGTCTTTTGGGAAACGATGAGTACTAATCCCATCATGATTGGTGTTGCTACACCCTCCTACGATACATCTGTTAACCATTTTAATAATTACGCGATAACGTTGAAATTTGCAGAAAACCACCAGGTCGTTTTCTCAAACAAACCAGCGCTGACGTAGGATTCAGAGGGAGGCGTCCCGCACACGATGTCACGAAAATGCATGTTTCCCATGAAATCCAAATGCCAAGTTTTTCCAGAGGCGGACCAATTCGCCTCAAATGGCTTGATTTCAACTGAATTTTTCTGGTATTGCGCAAGGTAAAAAAAAATTGGACAAAATGTGACATATTTGACCAATAGTCCGGGAGCCATGGGGTCGGACCCGGAATTTTTGGTTAAAGGTTTTTTTTTTGCTTTATCTTATAGATTTGAGGTAGCTCTTCAAGATTTAAGAGGGTGCCCAGTGATATCCCTTGGGCAATTTAATATATTAACCCTTTAATGCCCTATATGCCCAAATAATGGAAGAAAATACAAAAAAAATAATATCAGTGTAAATACTGATATTAAATGCACCAAGTTGGCTGTATCTGATAGGTATTCACATTTTTCTCTATATTTGTCATTCAAATACATCAAATGTGGATTAATTAACCCTTTCATAACTTTTCCAAATTAGCGATTTTTATACAAGTATTACATAAACTCTACAGTTAATACAAAATAATGATCAATATCTATGTAAGAACTATACAGCATGCAAAAGAACTATATACAGCATGCATACACTCACACCAATGATCCACTATGTAAATGAACTATACAGCATGTATACACTCACACCAGTGATCCACTATGTAAAAGAACTACAGCATGCAATAGAACTATATACAGCATGCATACACTCACACCAGTGATCCACTATGTAAAAGAACTACAGCATGCAATAGAACTATATACAGCATGCATACACTCACACCAGTGATCCACTATGTAAAAGAACTACTGTATATACAGCATGAAATAGAAATATATACAACATGCATATACATTCACACCAGTGATCCACTATGTAAAAGAACTATATACAGCATGCAATAGAACTATATACAGCATGCATATACACTCACACCAGTGATCCACTATGTAAAACTACAGTATGCAATATATCAAGCATGCAAAATGGCATATACAGCATGCGCGCACACACACAAGAATAGCAAAAGATACTGATTTTCAATTAACCAAATTGGCTGTACAGTATTCACGCTTTACTGTCATTCAAATTAGTCAAACGTGTAATTGACCCTTTCATAAATTTGCAAAATTAACAATTTTGATACAAGAACTACAGTACATAAAGCATGTACGTGCATGCATGCATGCACACACATACACTAATGAGCAATAATTATGTAAAATAATTACATACAGTATGCAAACACACACAAAACACAAAAACTATTTAAGGAAAGAACTAAGAGTTCAGATGAAAAAAAAAACCCTCTAAACCCTTTGCCATTGCTTAGTGTCTGTAAAAATATGCTTATGTACTGGATGCCAGCTAGTACAGAGGAGAATGTTAAGTAAACCTTACTCCCCAACGTTTTAAAAGTCGTACTAGTCAGTGGAAGAGCAGTGTGGTTTGGAGTGGGGTGAATCGGGGACAGTGCCCTGAATTTTACTAGGGAACCAGGAACATTACTATTTCAACAGTCAATATCGTAAAAATAAGCAATCTATTAGCTTAATGTATTAGCTTAAAAAAAATCAGTGACTAGCATTTACTAGGTGAGAGTTGGGTGTGCTAGCCAGTGTTGTGAAACTATGGGTCTAGTTCACTGGTGAGCAGTGAGTACATGTCACTGCTCTTTCATGATTACAGTCAAATAGTTTCTCTGCTTAGCTTATGCGTGCTGTGATCTTTTGGGGGCAGTGTGATTGACAGAGTTAGCAAGATAGCTACACAAGTTGGCTTGAATTAGCTAATTGTGTCCCTCATATGCCCCTGCAGAAGTAAACACAAGGATGACAATGGAGTGTATGCCTAATAATTTAAGGCTCGCATTAACAACCAAAGTAATAGAGTAATAAAGGGCTTTTTGGTATAAGCCCCGCCCCCAATTGCATGGCCACACCCCCAACCATGGCTGGAACCCCACCCCCAGGCCTTAAACTCATCCTATTATGTTAACAAAACACAAAAATAAGTATGATATATAGACTTTGGTGAACATAAAGTGAAGAATGTCAAAATGTCAGAATTTAGGCTACGACTGCAGCACATCCAACAATAAAGGGCCAATATCCGGAATTGCCCAAGGGATATCACCGGGCACCCTCTCTTATCTTAATGAGTAGACCTTGGACAACAACAAACAGCAAAAAAAAAAAAAAAAAAAAAAAAAAAAAACCTTTCACCGACGAAGCCAGGTTCAGCCAAATTTGGGCCTTTGGCTCCCGGACTACAAAGTTTAATATAAAATAGGAGCATTACATTGATCTCGCTCCTGAATTTACCTGTGATATGCACTTTAAGTTCCTGTACTTTAAGCAAGAGAGACCACACTGAAGACAAGATTTTATTGCATTTAACAAAAACAGCTGACCCTATTACAAGTTTACGCTTCAATTCGCATGTGCAGAACCGTGTACGTTAACGACAAAAAGCTAATAACGGCGAGGTGCCCAGGAAAAGGTTTGCTCCTGTAAACAATTCAGTCTCATTAGCAGCTCTTTGGGTCTTTTGTCTTGTTTCCAAGCACAGAACAGAAGCAAATACATAATTGGACATCACTTAATCCTTTTTTTTTTTTTAATCTTTGGCATGTTTGGGAAATTAAATGCAGTGTTCAGTGCTACCAGGTTGATAATGTAATTTAAAATCTCTCATGCTAGTGGAAAATGCGAGCTAGTTAAACCAGCTATTGCCCAAGTATGTGGAGAGCCCTTCTAGTGATTGGTTTCAGATGTTTCATGAAATAAACATAACATACGCACCCACATTGCCATACAAATGCTATAGACAAAACACTGGCAATAGAAACGGGTCATACTGAAGAGCTTAATGACAAAAGGGACATTAAAGCAGATACACAGAACCTTTATTTTTAAATAAATTGGAGGGGATATTAATCTCCATCCTTGACTCTTATATGCTGCATAAATGAGAATTTAACAATTATATAGGCTGAGCCAGCCAGCCCGGAGTGCGTGACGTCACAACGGTAACCGGTTTTAAGGCCGAGGCCTTTGACAGCTATAGACCAAAAGTCATATAAATAAATTTATGGTGAAAGTAAGGAATACCGTTACCGACTTGCTCAACTAAGACTGATTTGACTTCATTGATTGCGGGTTGACTCTCATTAAAACAGGATAGGTGCTATAACTTGTGCAACATACATGTACATGCATGCATTTTCACTGATAAAACGTAAAAGGCTAATTAAATAATCAGATGAACTGAGACGATCACATTCTGAAGCAAATTAAATAATCTTATACCGGTAACTTAAACAATACACGTCTAAATGCAGGTAAACAACGTGTTTTTGTTTTATATCCAAATGAGAGTCAGAGCTTGCCCGTCTGTGCTCTCGCTTCTTGAAGGCCGACCTTGTGGCCGATGGTTTTGAAACAATCTGACTTTCAGTTGTTCGTTCAGTTTTCCGTTCCTTCGCTTCTTCCACGTAAGGGCGAGATGGCAGCAATATCCAGTTTAGAAATAAGACTGCTGCTCCACTCTCTATTTTGTCCATACGGAGTACTCCGCCGTCACTACTCGGCTCAGGCGCTCACTAAAACCTGGGACAGAACGAGACGTCACTGGTTTTAGCAACACCCGCGGGGAGGTCACTGCCCGAGCGATAGGTCACGTCCCGTTCCTGGGTTTCAGCAACAACCCTCGGCTCACTCTGGGAGGGCTGGTGCAACTAAACTTTCCTTTAAAAAAAAATAAAATAAACTTTCCTTTTCTTGTTTTCTTTTCCTTCAATTATTTGTACTGCACCCTCTTTCAATACAGGTTTATAGCCAACGCTCAACAGATCAGAGGTTTCATACGAGTCTTCAGTAAAACGTGCAGAGCAGAGGAGAGACCACTTCATAGGCGCCCAATGTGCCCGTGAACTTCTCGCAAAACGCGTCCAAATCTTTGCAGCTTGAACATTCTTGGGCCATGAATGCAACATAAATCCACCTTCTGCCGTGTTGCTGCACCGGCCAGCAGCACATCTACGTGGCACGGCGATAAATTGGCTCAAAATGGAGGATCGGAGCTGCAGTCAGCTCTGTGTTTTAGGATAGCGGAAATGGTGATCAGACCGATAGACTTCCTGCTGTGACGTTACGGACGTCAAGGTCATTCACTCAGACCGCTACCTAGATGAATCATTTTAATTATAAAAAATTACCATAGATTTACTGTCAATGCTTAAAACTATTCCTGTGCCATTCTTGAGGTCTCAAGGCATTTATAAACGAAAGTGAAGCCATGGCTCTGCGTAGATGCTTTGCCATCAGGATGTCATCTTTGCCACAAGTCAGTTTGAGAAAGTTGGAGAAATGGAAGAGTCGGGAAGCAACAACAGCTCAGCCATGAAGTGGGAGACCGTACAAACTCACAATGGGGCAGTAGAGTACTGAAGCATGCAGCGTGTAAACATCACTTATCCTCTGTTGCATCACTCACTAGTGATCCAATTTGCCTCTGGAAGCAACATCAGCACAAGAACCATGTCAAGAGCTTCATGAAATAGGTTTCCATGTCGAGCAGATGCACACACTACACGAAATCATGCAAGTGTCAGCTGGAGAGGTCTAAAGCACTGCCACTGTCTCACATGCCCCTTTCCCACCAAAGCAGTTCCAGGGCTGGTTCGGGGCCAGTGCTTAGTTTGGAACCGGGTTTTCTGTTTCCACTGACAAAGAACTGGCTCTGGGGCCAGAAAAACTGGTTCCAGGCTAGCACCAACTCTCTGCTGGGCCAGAGGAAAGAACCGCTTACGTCAGCGCGGGGGGGGGGTGTTAAGACCGACAACAATAAGACCGCGAAAGATCGCCATTTTTAAGCGACGAGAAGCAGCAGCTGTACAAACGCAAAAGTCATCCATTATTATTGTTGTTGCTGCTGCTTCTTCCGCGTCGTTTTTGCTTCGATATTCGCGCCAAGGTTTATGCAAACGTAGCGACGTAACTGACGTATACGGCGACATAACTGACGTGTCTTCTCTTAGCACCGCGAGCTATGGAAAAGCAAACTGGTTCTCAGCTGGCTCGCAAGTTGAACAAGTTGTGAACCAGCACCGGCCCCGAACCAGCCCTGGAACTGATTTGGTGGAAAAGGGGTATCAGTAGTGCAAAATTCTCAAAATCAGATTAGTCGGAAGGCATTGATGAATTTTTGACAAACACTGCAAACTGAATTCAAGTGGCACACTTGTGTTAAATAATGTTTACATTTCTATCGTAACTAATTCATTCATAGGATCTGTATTGCAGTCATGATGCGCAAGATAACACTAGTGGTAGGGCTGGATCCGAATATTCAATTATTCAGATGTTCATTCGGTGAGGAGGTATGGTATTGGGTTCTCAAATTTAGGGACTCGGGACGTTCAGGGTTTCTTTTTTGGCTACATCACGCTTCAGTTCACTTTGACTGTTAAACAAAAGACAAAATGCAGAAGACCTCAGCTGTGTGGGAACACTTTAAACTGAGCGAGAGCACGACAAAGGCAGTGTGCCAAATGTGCCATTTGAAACTGATCTCCCATGGTGCCAAAACAAGCATGAAAAATTATCTGAATGCTGCAAGTAGTCAGCTATTGTTTGACAGGTGTTAAATACCAGGAGTATACCAGCTAGCAAAGCTAGCATTAGCTTAGCTAATGTCCATCACCGTAATGAAGCTGCTTTTATCCGCTTTTCAAACAAACAAACAAAAAACACTCATGATTTTTAAAAAAAAATCACAGTGCTTTGTCAGGCATTGTCTCAGATTTGGAGCCTATGAGAATTTATTTAGGTCTATAATTTATCCAGGAGATGAAAAATTGTAACAAGCTGTTATTAGATCATAAAAATGGCACGTTTCCCCACTCACACTGAGCCTCTTTGTGCACTTTGCAACTCGCAGCACTATAGTGTGCACGTCTGCATTATTCATTCATTGTTTTCGATACCACGCGTGTTCGTTTGGGTTCCTGACGTCTCCTCCCACGTTGTCACGATCATAGATATACATAGAAGACTAGATGCCTCGTCCCCGTTGCCCTTCAACGAAGTCGAACGTCTGCACATGGCGGCCATCTTACCTCAGACAGCTGGCTTACCCATTACATTGTGTTGGTAGCGATATGTACTTTTCAGATGACCGTAACTTCCTCAAATTTCAATCGATATTCAAACGGTTTGGTTTGTTATATTAAAAAAAAAGGATGTATTTATGATATTAATGATGAATAATCATTTTATATGTTTTAAAAAAAATACATGCTGAAACTCCTATGCTGTGAGAAGCCTAACACTGGATACTTATGGATAACTGCGGCCTTAGGACAAATAACCATACAATTTATTTCCAATTTTTAGTGAAAATATTTTCACATGTGATAGGGCCGTAGGGGAAGCTAAAGTTAAATAAACAGCTTACTCACTTCTGAAATACTTCATCCACCTCAAAAACCTAATGCACTCACATCATAGCATAATAACAAATGCAAACTCGCATCATAGCATAATAACAAATGCACTGCCCGAGTAAGTAATAGTATAAAACAGTGACAGCGACTCACGGTAGTTTGGGACAAAAAAAAAAAGCCCGGCTGCTCATATCAGGAACTGTATTGGACATTATTTCACTAAGTAAATAACGCTACCGATTATCCTTAAAAAAATGATGTATTATCTTACTGGTGAAAGGTGATCCCGCGTGCCCTACTTTCCAGACATCGCCGGTTCGAGCAACCGAAAGCCGCGCAGAAGTCTGGCATCTCGTCACAGTCAGTAATTTAATTTCCTCTAGAAATCATAATGTAAGTTGTTTTAAATTAACCAACCCGAAAATGAAAACCATGTGCAAGTGCAACTTCAGTTATTGAAAATATTATCTCATGACCTTCCATGTAAAATTACTTGGTGCTACGAGCTAGCCTAGCATGAAACACAACTTTGACAAAGCTGCAGTAAGTCGTTTTTGAAGAGAAAAGGTACGATTTTAGCATGTTCAAGCACCCAGAATTACAACCACATAATAATGTTTTGAGAAATCAAACCATTTGTATATACGTCAAAATTTCAGCGAGATAAGAGTATAAACATTTAAGCATCTCAATGGTCTTACCTCAGTGTACCACAAATTCTGTGGAAAAGCTTGCCTGTGGTAAGATGGCCGCCCTGTGCGGACGTTCTGGAATACGCGGTGAGGCATCTAGTCTATGTATATCTATGGTCACGATCACCTTCACCCGTTTCAATTTCCCCTTGATCAGTGTGTCAGTATAAACCCTTGTTTTTCCTTTGTTCATGAAGTATATACGGTCAAAAATGTTAGAATTGTTGATATAAATGTGGCTTTGTGTAAATGTATTTAACATTTATGGAAGGAGTCTCTAGTATCAGCACTAAGTTTTCTGAAATGAGAGTCTTCAGGACAGCTTTGCGTTTACCAGTTCCTTCAAGGTTTTTTTTTTTTCCCTCTCATTTACCTCAAAGGAGAGAAAAAGAGCGGCTGGTCAGGGATCGACTGTTTATCTTTCTCTTACGTCACATGGTGTTGCTTTACCAAAATCAACACTTCAGGACCAGCTATTTTCGGACTTCAGGGTGACAGCACAGCACATCGTGTTGCTGATTATTAAGCAAAATCGCTGTGCTTAATACATTACCAAGTCTAACACTGCAAATAAGCCCATGACAATTCTACGGTACAATGAAAACAAATGTTGATATTTTACTTGGTGTAATGAACACGTTCCTAGAGCGTAGAACAAGGATGAACAGCAGTGTTGGTATAGACCCTTTTCACTCACGTGACCTTCGTAAACGCGACCACCATTTTGGACATGTAGCGGACTTCGGCTCGAATTGGTTTGAATGCGAGGAAGGCGACAAACGGAGAACATACAAGAAAAAGGAGCGAGATGCAGAAAACACCTTCGCTATCCAGCGACGTAGGGCATTTACAGGGCGAGCAGAGGGAGAGGTATTTTCAAAAATTGAGGTTAGCAGGCTTAGAGAGCGACGTTTACCATCACACTGCCCTGGCACTGTGTACAGTTTACCTTCTATGGTTTGTGCACTCACTATTTGCCATTACTTTCTCCAACCGTTGTTACAGATTACAGGGAACGGCCTGGATTTAAGAGACAAATACATGTTCCTCTTGTTTTGAACACTTATTTGTAGGCAGTCAAATACATGTTCCTCTTGTTTTGAAAACTTATTTGTTGGCAGTGCTTAATTTGTAAAGTGGGAGGTCCCGGAGCGCAGAGGATGAGCGGCTCCGGTGTGGGGAAAAAAAAAGAGGGGGGGAGGGGGGCGCGGCGCTGCACTTCTGGGCATGTTTTGTAATAACACTGCAAATATTTTGTGGATGTCGTTTCATGAGAGAAATCACCAACAAGACAGATATCAAAATCAGACATTAACACTAAATAAACTTGCATTTTTTAATTTAATTATTTGGGGTTTGGTTTTTTTTTTTGTTACATAGTCAAAAGAGGTGTCGGATCACCGGATCCAGTGTAAATAGCTGCCGGAACCAACGCCCGAGGTTCCGGAGCGCGCTCCGGCTTGCTCCCCCTCAAATTAAGCACTGTTTGTAGGACACTGCCTCTGATCTGTCCTACAGTCTACCAACAGCAAAGGAACACAACGCTAGCTAATGTCGTTAGCTAATAGCTACTACAGAAGAACAAAGAGGTTACAATGGGTTATTTTAGCCTATTTGGTTACACACTCGCCGCCACAGAATGTTAACAGCAATGTAATGCCTTTTCTGGCTAATTTTATTCGTCTTGCCTCCAACAAAGTGGTCACTACACAAGCGCTGGTATGCCGAGGGCTGCCAATCTTTCCTGTTTATGGCCGCTATCCATCTTCTCCGTCCGTCAGCATCTACCGGGATCCGATAAAATGATAACCCTTGCCTTGTTTGTTGATGGTTACTACATCCAGGTGCACAACAATATAGTGGCATGATGGAAGTATTGCTGAAAATAAACACTTTCTTTGCTGCCGTTCCTCAATGTTGGCTGTGGTAAACTACTGGTAGTACACGTCCAAAATGGCGGCCGCGTTTGTCGTGACGTCACGTGAAAAGGGTCCATACTGAGGATCCAGCAGTACAGGGAACGGGATTCTGAAAACTAACCAACATGTGAGCTTTGGGCACACGTAGCATTTCAGAGGTGTGATCAATAAAAGTAAAAACTGGCTTAGTGAAGCCATTTCATAAACCCTCGAAACCATACGATAAATACTGAAAAGACTAGCACACGTGTCCTTAGGTAATGCAGTTCCCTTTGTTCCTCTGTCTATTCTGCTGGTGACTCAGTTCTTCACAGACTGGTTCTTAGAGAAGAGGAAAAGCATGGCAACATGAATGACAGGTAAGGACAAGCCGAGTGGAAGAGCGCTTTAAGTGAGCATGCACAGATGTCTGGGTTACTGCCAGATGAACACGCACTAACACAGGAGTCAAGATGGCACCTGAACCAATGTCTTATCACGAAAAGCAGACATGTTCTGTGTACACACACACACACACACTATATGCTTATATACATGTATGTTTTTCTTTATTAATTAAAGGACACTTTCACTACGTTCAGACTGCAACCTGAAACGACCCATATCCGATTTGTTGTGAAATCCGATTTTTTCGTTAGACCGTTCACATTACCAATTACATGAGACTTGTATGCGATCTCCAATATGAACGGAAAACGACCCAAAAGTGTCCCGCATGCACAAATTGACACGTAATAAGCACATCTACGTAATATGTAAACCCAAAAAAAAAAAAAGCGCACTCAAGTTTAATGATTTTCTTTTTGTTGTTTGCTTGTTTAATTATCTGGTTAGTGTTAAAGTGTGAGGTCTCGTGTGTGTTTTTGTTTCTGAACTGAAATGAAAATGTGTAGCCTGGTAACGAGGGTTGACTCCTAAATGTCTCTCTAATTTCTATATAAGTGCACTACATGTTACTAGGAAGTAATGGATTTTTAAACTCTATATAGTGCACTCGAGCTTCAGTAGGCAGTCATTTGGGATACGGCCGCTGTATTACCAAACTCTTAATTCAGGCTTAATAATTTGCACATATTTATTTCGTCATATTAATAAACTTTTCCTACATTTTTATAAATATTTATTTAGATTGTTTATAGCCAGCTGAATTCTGCAACTTCTCTCAGCGCTGGCTCAAGGTGCAGAAACACCAGTGCAATTTGCTATGGAGATGAGGCGAGACCTGGCGATGTGGTACAGGATGGTTTAAGTTATAAATCAGTTATAGAAACTGTTTTATTTAATCAGGCGAACAGATCAACATCCAGGTCCCTACCAAATCCACCATTAGCTTGATCAATTCTATAAAAGTCTACTTAAATTCTGAAAACTGTACAAATGTTGTTGTTTTCCACCAAAGAGGCGGGATTAGCCAACGCAGAATAGTGACGTTTGTCTCTTGTTGATGACGTGTAGGTCGCATGAATGCAACCTGTCCGGTCAGACTGCAGTCGCATGTGAAAATAACGAATATGCATCGGAATTAGGACCACATATCCAAGCGGCCTGGGTCGCATGTGAAAAAATCGGATCCGTGTCGTTCAGATTGTCAATAACAAAATCAGATACAGGTCGCATATGGGCAAAAAAAAAAAAATCGGATATGGGTCGTTTCAGGGTGCAGTCTGAATGTAGTCTTTGTACCTTAAAGTAATGATGGATGTCGTTTGACATATGGATTACTACAGTTGTAGAATAGGGCTATTTACTGCATTTTTATTATTTACCATTTACTGTGAGCTCAAACTCATTAAAAAGGCAAGAAATTGCACTAATTAGCTTCCGACGAGGCACGCCTGTTAATTGAAAAGCATTCCAAGTGACTCCCTCATGAAGCTGGTTAAGATAATGCCAGTAGTGTACAAAGCGTCACGGTAAAACAATGGCTACTTTGAAGAATCTAATACTTCGTTTACACGTAGCCGGGTATTTATGAAAACGGATGCCTTCTCCTCCCCATACTAGAAAATAATTCCGTTTACACAATGCTCAAAAACAGCCAGGGAAGGCTGTCAAAAACATGTCAAACAAATAGAAAGCCAACCAGAGATCTGAAACCCAAGGAAGAGGAGGGACCGTCAGATCACAATGCTAAACTGTTTTCCCCATAACACGGAGAAAACTCCGTTTTCCACTATTTACACGCAGGCATGAAAACGGAGTTTTCACAAATTTCCACTTTGCCCGGAGTTTTCGAAAGCAGCCGTTTTCAGTGACCGAAACCTCCGTTTACGTGTAAATGATGGGTACAACCGCATAAATAAATGTCCGTTTTTATAGATACCCGGCTACGTGTAAACGGGGTCTGAAATATGAAACATTTGTGATTAACACTTTTTTTGGTTACCGCATAATTCCATGCATGTTATTTCATAGCTTTGATGTTTTCAGTATTGTTCTACAATGTAAAAAATGCCACAATACAGAAAAACCTATGAATGAGTAGGAGTGTCCAGACTTTTCACTGGTACTCCGTGCGTAAAAGATGTGTACGATATTAAATAAGTTACGACCTTTTATTTTATAAGCCACACACACACAGCCCTGGATAATGCAAAAATTGGCCTGACGTTAAAACTCTTACAACCAGCCAACAGATGACACAATCAGAAAATAAGAACGTGTTTATCAGACAGTATTTAAATCACAGTCAAGCATGCAACCACAGCTAGCCTGGAAATGCGCTTATAGATTTCTCTTTATATACAGACCCACTCACAAAGCCATAAATGAGGAGTAACTAGCTAGGTTACCTCATGCAGATCCGACTGACTGACTTCTAAATATGAGTTACTATTTTTTTCTGCAGTCTATAAACAAGCAGGAGAGGTTATCTGCAAGCAACTTGAGCGATTTTCCAGCTGCGATATGAGCATGTTCTGTGGAGTGGGAATTTTGACCTTTCATACTGGAACAAGAATGAGACGAAAGAGAGAGCACGCGTCCAGTGTGAACGATTCAAGCTGAAGGGTTTGGGAGGTCCATAGGGTTGTTGCGGTGACAGAGTTAAATCATAGTAGACTTTTAGTATGATTGGACATTTTGATGTTTTCAAAAACGCACTTCTATCCATTACCATTTCCATGACCAAAATCTTACCACGGTGACTCCATACAGGGGGCACATCCTACACTAAGGGCCTCTGCATGCTCTTGCGACAAGGCTTTCGCAGATAGCTTTTCGCAGACAGTTGTAATTTATCGTTGAGCGGGGAGTAATAGGCGTGAGCAATGTTATTCACCGCCACAACGCAAGGGGGCACGAAGTCGCGAAATCACTAGGAGTAGTTGGTGGGTGTGGTTAGTGGAGTGTTTATCCTCCGGTTACTTATAATGACTAGAACTGGAGTCGTATAGATGTACGTACTTCCTCACTTCCTCGATCAACCGCTCTTCGTGCTGCGCCATCTTCGCTCGTGTTTTTAAAAATGGCGGTCGTGAAAACAAACCAAACCGGGAAAGCAGGGAAGCGGAAGTGCGTGTACAGCGGATGTAGAGTGGACCAATCAGAGCCATCTTGTCTGCGAGGCTTCTGCGGTGGTCACAATTTTTGGGAGGCGCGCGCAGAGCGTCTGCGAAGGGGGGGGGGGGGGGGGGGGCTACGTAGATGCCATCTGCGACACCATCTGCGAGGACTGTGTTGTCAGCATAAATTGGCCTTTAAAACTCTTTTGCTGTGTAATCCTCTACAGTTTTAAAAAACGCATGTTCTTAAATACATGTAGTCATCCATTTTTTCATTAATTGTCGATCCTGGCTTGTACATTTTTTTTTTAAATGGCTGATTAATACGGTCATAATTTTCACAGTTATAACACGGTGAAAATTTCAAGCCATGACATCCCTTAGCAAATCACTAGAAGCACATTTGCTCAGAAGTGACAGATATTGAGCTAAAAATCATACCCAATCTCTCATTGTGTCCAAGTCAGTCCTTGGCAATCTAGGTCCTTCTACATGCTGTGTGTGATTTGAACACTTTCCAAACCAGAACTTCATTCCCTCTGCCTTAACTACTCTCCACATGTCAATGTTAAGTGAACAGCATTTTCAGAGCCTATAGAGAACGTGCATGTGACGTCACGAGGTCACGTGATATTTGTTTATCTGCCATCTTGGACGGCATGGCCGCGCATAGAACTTAGACGAACGCGTTCTAGTTATCAAGTGTGTGGGAGCAGATCTTTCGAGAATGGTTATATCTTGTTCAGCATTTGGTTGTACCAATAGACAGGGCCAAAAGGAGGGCCTGTCATTTTATAGATTCCCCGCAGACGAGGAGAGACGCGCAAAATGGGTGTCCGCTGTGCGAAGAGAAAACTGGTACCCCAGTTCTACCAGCCGAATTTGTAGTGAACACTTCATATCAGGTAGGTGTAATCTTCTAATTCAATACTCCTAGGCTACGTTCACACTGCAGGCTGAAGTGACTCAAATCCGATCTTTTCGCCCATATGTGACCTGTATCCGATCTTTGACAATATGAACGACACAGATCCGATTTTTTCAAATCCGACCCAGGCCGTTTGGATATGTGGTGCTAATTCCGATCCCTATCCGCTCTTTTCATATGCGACTTCAGTCTGAACCGCCAGGTCGCATTCATCCAACTTACACGTCATCAACAAGCCACAAACGTCACTATTCTGCGCTGAAGTAGGCGGCGGGTCTCTCAAAAAAGTTACAACATGGCGCATAATCACGGGCGCAGATAGAGGGTGGGACGAGTCATATTTAAATTCACCTCGTTCGGTCCCCCCTACTTATAGGGAGGAAAAAACGTCTATGCTGTCTTTCTTTGCATAAGGCAAACCTCACGGAAAAATCAAAAGACTAATTACCATTCGGTTTATTGAGGTGCACAGCAGTGTATACATAGTTGCAACAACTCACATAAAACAAAACAAAGACTGATATTCGGTTGGTTGAGCTGCGCAGACTGCACAGGTTGCGAGCTCGGTTGCTATGGTTACTAACAACAAGTTTGACAGGCATATCGGGGTTGGGGTTGGTTTGCTGGCAGCTTTGTCCACCCCAGTTTTTTGTCCCCCCCCAGTTCAAAAAACGTATCTGCGCCCCTGCGCATGACATCAATGCGAGGGACGCTTCGGGCTGTGAAGGTTCTGAATCTTCTCAATGGAAGGACGCAGAGGTTAGGGAGCTGATTTCCATTTGGGGGGGTGCAGCTATTCAAGCTAGATTGGATGAGTCATACCGCAACCGGGCGGTTTTACTTCCGTAAACACTGGCCATGCTCACTGCGTGTGACGTCGTCGTATCCTGCAGTGCGCATGTGGAACACTTTTAGGTCGCTTTTCGTTCATACTGAGGATCACATACAAGTCGCATATATTTGTTAATGTGAACGACCTCACAAAAAAATCGGATTTCACAAAAAAATCGGAATTGAGCATTAAGCCTTGCAGTGTGAACGTAGCGCTCGTACATCTGTTAAGTTGATTTTCAGATTGAATGACAGCTGCATACTTAGAAACTAGACAGTACAGCGTTTGTGGCCGTCAGTCCGCTTGATCTCTAACATACATATTTACAACCCTGTCATTATCTGGAACTGATTTTAGATTTCGAACATTCTTACGATAAAACGTCCTGCATAGTCTCTTTACGATAAACGTCTTAATGCCACTTACCCGTGAGGTTATCAAGTAGACATTCTTCTTCGGAACCTTCCAGAGGTATAGTTGGGATACCCATCCCGCAACAAAATATTTATAAGCTTCCAGGCTCTTGTAAGCTTTGAGGGCTTTGCCAGTGTAACACGATTCACGATTAACAAGAAAATTGTAAATGTCGTGGTAGGCCAGATCGGGCAAATCGCCGGCACCGCAGCTCCGAATTTCCCTGAACAAGGATTGCGGCAAGTTGTACGGATCTGCAATCCCCAACCTGGAACACCTTTCCACGTAACGCTGCCTCACGTCACCTTCAAGATGCTGAACAAACTTAGACAAGTTATCGTGCGATGTAGATGGGGTATTTTCCGAATGTTCTTGGGGATTACTGCCTGGATCCATTACGCTCGCGCAAGGTAAACAATCCTGAAGCCGTCCAACATGGCGGAGTAAACACGGACGGGTCACGTGACCGCACATCCTCTATACCGTGTACCTAAGAACACTTAAGACAAGTGAAGATCCACAGAACCATCAGTGGTGGGGTCAAAGATCAATTGTTTCTTTTAGCACCAAGTCCACAACCCCTCACTCGCCTTGAGGGTATACGGTGACCGCCATGAAGTACACAGGATTATGAGATGGTTTGAGATCATAGCTTTGTCTCTCACTGATGCACAGAAAACATTAACGGTTATAAAACGGGTTCAAACAGGAGCTCGTTAGCTTGTTTATATATACACCATGGTGTTTGTTTCTCTGGATTACTCATCTCATATACTTTCTCTTCCAACAGGAGATGGAAAATGTTCACAGCTTACAAAAACACCAGCAGGGAGTCAGTCGAGCAGAGGAACAGCTACAGATGGAAACCAACAAATGCACATCAAGTGTGGGGGAGAACCCAAAACTGGCAGCAGCACTCACACTGTAAGGGGCGGACAACAAACAGATAGAAACTTCCGGAAAAAAACATTAAATTTTGCAGTGACAGAAAGGAGCTACTGAGGAAATACATTAAAGCCAAGTAGAGACGCTACACAACTGCTGTCACTTGCAAAACTTATTTTGCAGACATACTAGTGCTCACACTATAGAGATCTTGCATGTGACGTCACAGCCGATCCAGATTGTAACAGACGCCATCTTGTCAGTCAAACGCCATATTTCCGCCTTCTACTTCATTCTGGTTCTACTTCTGCTTCTACCTTTTCTTCTGGAAAACCCTACTATATACAATTCTACTACAACGGCTGCGGCTACAAGCTCTCCCTACCTGTGCACGTTTATGTTTTTTGTGTGTATTTCTGCGTGTTGTTCGTCTGTACCGGACTTCAATATCCACTACAACCGTATGGACTTACTGGACATTGGTTTCCAGCAGAAAATGACGGTTTGTAGCGATTTCCATCGCATGCACAACATTCCGGACGAGATAGCGAGACCAGCGGGGTCTCCGTGGATTGTTATCGGGTCTGGCAGGCGAAGGAGGCGGCGTCGGGAGAGAAAGCAAAAGCGAGGCTGCAGGCGGAGCCGGCCTGTTGACTAAGCTCAGAAAACAGCCACTCAAACCTCCACTGCCAAGCCTCTACCTCTCCAACGCCAGATCCATGGTAAACAAGACGGACGATTTGGAATTACAGCTGGAATTAACTTATTCTATTATCGGCTGGTCAGTACTATACTAGATACTACTGATATATCTAGTATCAGTACTAGTAATACTTAAGTGACTTACCCGTCCAATGAGGATTGTTATTTTCTTGTTTACAAGATGCCACATCTAGAGTTGCAAAATTCCGGGAATTTTCAAAAGGTGGAAACTTTCCATGGGAATTTTCGGGAAAAGACTGGGAATTTTGAAAGTGGACATCAATTAAGTAGAAAAAATATAGCATAATCTTGGTTAAAAGAGGCAGATTTATGGGAATAAAGTTGTGCATAGCACGTTGTTACTCACTCACATGGACAAAACGTTATTTTCTCAGGAGCCATTGAAGCCACACCCCTTACATGCATTTTGCATCCCTCTAATCACATGCACAATAACTTCTAGAATTCTGAAGAGCTAGAACTGTTTTAAATACAAACTGCCGAGATCACACATTACAGACAAAGGACTACATGCCATCAAATAAGTTTTGAGGATGTTTGAGGATGATTTTTTATCTATTATGGTATTTAAGTAAAAATGAAGAGGTATAGTAGAATAAATCTAGTGCTAATTTACTTGTAAATTAGAATTGTGCCACTTCATTGAAGTAGTTAGCTTGTGATGCTAGTTACAGCAAATTGTGCTAGCTTAATGGGAAACCAGATAAGCTAAATGAAAGCTTCCTATGAACATTTCATGTAAGAAAACTAAATTTAATGCTAGCTTACTGGTAAAAATAAATGTAAATGTAAGATAATTAGAACATTTCATTGAATAAATTCTCATGCTAGCTAGCTACAGCAAAATATGTTAGTGCTAGTTTAATGGGACATCAGATGTGCTAAAATGTTAACTGTGTAAATGTTTTGTCATCTTATTTCACAGAAAAATGCCACGCGTGCTATCCAATGTGTAAAATATAAATAATTAATAAAATAAATAATTCCCCTAATTCCAGTGCTTTTTTTTTGAAAATTCCCAAAATTCCCGTACCAAAGTTTCCATGGAAACTTTCCGGGAATTTTCCGCCCCTTTGCAACCCTAGCCACATCTGAGGGGCTGACAAATCCTGAGTTTCTGTAAAGATAACTGTCCAGAGATTATAAGCACGCAGTGCTTCACCACTGCACAGCAAGGGAAAGTTAATGAGGTAATTATACACATCTGGGTATTCCACCTCTGGCAGTTCCATATCCACTGACACGGTCGTAAAAACTACGTCCGGTAAGCCATAAGGGTCACTAATCCGTAGGTCGTTTATTTTAGACATATATCTAGTTATCTGTTCATTAGAAAAATGAGCCGTGTAGTCCGTCGGTTGAAATTTATCCATTTTGTATACGAGTGCAGCAGTATTCAGCGGTGTTTTTTACCGACAAAATGGCAGCTGTGTACTTTCCGGTCACGTGACTGCAAGATCTCTAGACAAACAATCATGGACCAAGCTCTCTCTCTCACACACACACACACGGACGGACAGATGCCTAACCAAGTGCACCTGACCCCAAAAACCTGCTTTCTCACCTCAATAAACATGACGAATAAACTTAACACCTAAATAAGCTGTCAAATCACGTGACTGTGTGTGTGATGGTCATTTCTGCGCTATAAGCACACAGACCGGAGAAATCCTGAGTGATCCATCAGGATATACTTATCCTACCATTGACTCCACATCCCTCATGAACTGTCCCTGAGGTATTGCTGTAATGAGGATGGCCATTATATTACTGCATTCCCAACAACCAGAAAGGAAAAAAATTTTTAATTCAACCCAATAAAATGACTACTTTTTTGCTCAAAGTAGCGACACAAGAACGGCACTGATAAGATTCTCTCATGTCTGTCTCTCAAGAAATCTGCTGTGGGGTTTTCCCATATAGCTCCATTATGCAATTTAATTAAAAAAAAAAATAAATTTAAAAATAATCTAAAAATATATCCCCCCCCCAAAATTGGAAAATCCTGGGTGGGGCGTCAAGGACTGTGTAGCTCATACCGGCCCCATCTAGCCCAGAAGGAACGATCTAAAGTGGGCCAACCTTATGCAATAAATGTTGCAAGCTATATATATATAGAAGCTATCTACACCCTAGGAATACCGACCTATTTGCCAGAAAGAATCCAAAATGGTGAGGAATTGACCGAGAAGCAGCAATTTTTGTTGAACTGCTCATTAAGGCTTAATTAGTTCATAACTTAATTAATAATGGTCATTAAGCAAATCTGGGTAGACGTTATATGCACTTTTGGTCTCCTGACCTTCACGCCAGAAAGAATCAAAATCAGTGAAGAATTGAGGGAAAAGCAGCCATGTGTGTGGAAACTGCTTGTTAGGGCTTAATTACTCCACACCTTCATTATTAATTGCAATCATGCAAATTTGGGTACAAGCTATCTGCACCCCAGGCAGACCTACTGTACCGTCCTGCCAAAAAGAATAAAAATCAGTAGCCTGGCTAACGCGACTTCAAAGCTCTCCGAGCTATTGGTCTGGCCAAGATATTAAGTCCAACCGTTTCCCAGAGCCCGTGGTTGACCCGCCTCCCTGAAATGCCTGTTTGCTACTGGTCGAAGCCAGAAAAGGCTGTGACGAAGCTTAAACCAAATCACATCACTCTTTCCTCTGACGTATGCGACGCGACGGGGCTAACTGGTAGATTAAACTCTTACCGAAGCCGGTTGGGAGCAAGGCGAAAACGTCCTTCCTTTCAATAAATACCTCCAGGGCTGCTCTTTGCTCCGTTTTCAATGAGAACTTCCCGTTGAATGCTTTCAATACAGCATCTATGCGTAATAGATGCGGAAGCGTGAATGAAGGGCTTCCGGCATAGATTCTGTAAACAATCTATGGCTTCCGGTCGCAGTTCTACTACGTCAGTGCCTTGAACACGCCTCTACCCAGGGCCGTTGGAGATGCTCAAAGTTGATTGGTTCCCGATTTTTCGGGAGCTTGGAAGAGCTGTAGATAGCTTGCCTGGCCAGACTAAGCTCGCAACAGGCCCTCGTGTTGCGTCACGCTTAGGATGGGCGGGCCCAGGCTAAAAAAAAAAAAAAAAAAAAAAGTGAACAGATTTTCATGAAAATGTGGACAATGCCGGACAACACGATGGCATAAACTCGTCGCCTGTTGGCTGGATGAACAAATAACCAAATTTCACTGAAAGAAAGAGGAGGAAAAGTTGGTCTGTATATATTTAAAAAAAAAAAAAGAGCATTTGGTTTCAGCATTATACACACAAATCTGTGCAAAAACATGGCCACAGAGGACACTTGTGCATTTGGACAGATGAAATAATTAAGGAAAAAGCAACACTGAAATTAACAAAAGCAGCAGCAACAACAACCGTCACCATGATGCGGACCAAAATAAAGAGGAATGAATGAAATATCAAACCTGCCTTTTGCTTTGACACTCGTTGCTCTTAATAATAATAATAATAATAATAATAATAATAATAATAATGTTAAATTTATATAGCGCCTTTCAAGAAATCCAAGGACGTTTTACAATTATAGACAAAGAAAAATAATAATAATAATAATAATAATAAAAATAATAAAAAGTAAAAAGTCCACCGAGTAGGGGTCAGGATGTAATTCCCGCGGTGTAGCAGCCACAGTCCCACCAAAAGGCGCACGAAAACGAGTCCCACATCTCCAGCACCGCCGTCAACAACATCGCTCGAACACCACGCCATGGATCCACAAAGCGAGCAGAGAAGCTCTGCCACGCAGAGCGCTGGTGTCCCCCAAACCGACTGCACAGCCGCTGCGACGCCACCGAGCAACTGAGCTCTTTGGGTATTATATTCTTTTACACCATCTTCAGGATTGAGTTAAAATATCAGACATTCAGATAATGACTAGTTCCATGTGTCCTTGAGTCTGTCTACAGATACAAAGGGGAAGCAAGACTATTTCCTCCTCGTTGTAAATTTCTTGCTTTAAAAAAAAATTTTAATTAACATGGCCTCCAGTGCATTATACAAACCCGCACACTTATGTTCTGGGCTTATAAAAGAAAAAAAAAAAATCTCAGGGAAGGAAAAATGAACTAAACTCAAAATGTAACTCACCTTACTTGTTCATGAAAGGGAATAAGTAGGCTATGCAATAAGAGTTAAGAGAGAATTAAATAGCCACGTCACCACTCCAGACTGAGACGGGGGGATTTTTCCACAGGGCATATGGTTTTAATTCTTTGCTTTCCATTTGAATAAAATAAGATGAAATGCAGGACATGGTCGATACATCACCACCTCATTATATATAATATACACATTGCACCTTGAGACATACCAGATCGGTCACTTATCGGGAACTTGGTGCTGGTTCTAATAAAATCCTTTACAGCATTAACGGATGATGTCGTGGAAAACGGAACCAAGTTATCCAGTGAGACATTGCAGCACACTGTATGTTTACGGTACCATCAATCAACGTCTACATTAATCTTCCTGCACACCCTCAAGGACACAAGTAGGATCCGACTGCTCTTCCAAATTGACAAGATTTTCACATGCAAACACTCCGGTGAATGATGTACAAATAAATCAACATGCTGAACGAGGCCCGACCAACTCATTACAGTGATTTGTTTCAACACATCACATCACTGCCATTCAAAAACCAAAATGTCGACAACTACTTTACTCTATTAACCTGTCGATAAACCCCCTTTATATACTACAGAAAGCGAACTTGCAAGTTCTAACCCACTCACCGATTGCTACAAATCCCTCTGTAGTGTCAATAGTTGCAGCATAACAATTGTGCATTATTCATTAATGCACAGCTTTTGATTAGACAACAGCACCCGAGGCCCAACCTGAGAGTCGTGACTTTACCATAGTAACTTACGGCTAATTCCAGGTTACACTGGGACAATAGAGGACTTTCACATGTCATCACAACCGCGGATTTGTTTACGCAGCCATATTCCCGGGCAAGCTTTGTTTGCGCCAGCGACTGGCACAAGTGTACACGAGTGACTACAAGCCAAATTCAGTAAACGTCTATAGATAAACTTGCAGACGTTCCATCTAAAAGAAAAAAGAAAAAGCCAGGAGACCTGTAGTGCTTTTGGATGTAATAACAGACGACATGGAGAGAAGCCTGGTTTCAATTTTCACCACTTCCTGGCAAACCCGGGAAGACGAGAAAAATGGCAAGCTGCAGTTAAACAGGATGACTGGATGATAAAAGCATTCCCGTGTGTGTGGAGAACATTAATAAAATCAGGTTAGTGGAGTTTGCATGTTCTCCCCCCCGTGTCCGCGTGGGTTTCCTCCGGGTGCTCCGGTTTCCCCCACAGTCCAAAGACATGCAGGTTAGGTTAACTGGTGACTCTAAATTGACCGTAGGTGTGAATGTGAGTGTGAATGGTTGTCTGTGTCTATGTGTCAGCCCTGTGATGACCTGGCGACTTGTCCAGGGTGTACCCCGCCTTTCGCCCGTAGTCAGCTGGGATAGGCTCCAGCTTGCCTGTGACCCTGTAGAACAGGATAAAGCGGCTACAGATAATGAGATGAGGTTAGTGTGAAAGCTCTGTGCAGCGATAAAATGTAGATCTGGATGTGGGCTTTGGATGCGATACATTTTATTCGACCTGATGCCTCACGAGACTAACAACATGTTTATGTACTGATGTAGACTCTGCTAAACACCATAAAATATTAGATCGAGGCCCTAGCTTGTTTGTTTATTACTATTCGAAGTCCGTGTTTGAGTTTGTCGTAATAAGGTATTTTTCGTTATCTGGAGTTTTCCATAACATTCCGGCACGAAACCTGCCTCGAAAAATTAGTCGGCATCTGTACTTCTGTATACCTTTAGCATCTCTGGTGTATTGAGAAGTCTCAAATACTAAATAGTTCAGGATGTCAGTGTGTCCCAAATCCAGTAGCTGGTTTACTGAACACTAAGTGGAATAAGTTTGTGGGTAAATTAAGAAGAAGCCACCTTTATTTTTGTCATATGT
The DNA here is from genome assembly GCF_027579695.1 of Neoarius graeffei. Classification (NCBI taxonomy): domain Eukaryota; kingdom Metazoa; phylum Chordata; class Actinopteri; order Siluriformes; family Ariidae; genus Neoarius; species Neoarius graeffei. The sequence goes on along the minus strand of NC_083595.1, from coordinate 39,794,707 downwards.
ACACTCAAGTACAGCAAAATTCCTTCTCTGCATTTAATCCATCTGAAGCAGTGAACACGCATGCACGCGCACAGTGCAGAATAAATAATAACACAGTTGTGGGTAAAGTCTATGGATCTGTGATGCCTGCATGTTTCAGCTTTCCAATGTAACACGATCTGTTGGGATAAAATAAATTTTTAATCCTTTCAGAGCAATTGTACTGACTGCAGTCGTCTCGATTTTCATCATGAGCTGTCGTGGCTGTTTCTTTGTTTTCTCGGCAATATGGTGGATGCTGCATGAAAAACAAAAATCCTCTACAAATAGCTATAAAGCCTGTTGTGACTAATTAGACCCCTTCTCCAACAGTCTCAACCCCACCCTCAGGTTGTTTGCTCGTAATCTTAGGCAAGTGTGCACCCAGATGCCTGCTAAAGAAAGGCTAAGGCCAAGTTTACATTAGACCGTATCTGTCTCATTTTCTTCGCGGATGCACTGTCCGTTTACATTAAAACGCCTGGAAACGGGAATCCGCCAGGGTCCACGTATTCAATCCAGATCGTGTCTGGTCCGGTGCTGTGTAAACATTGAGAATACGCGGATACGCTGTGCTGAGCTCTAGCTGGCGTCGTCATTGGACAACGTCACTGACATCCACCTTCCTGATTCGCTGGCGTTGGTCATGTGACGCGACTGCTGAAAAACGGCGCGGACTTCCGCCTTGTATCACCTTTCATTAAAGAGTATAAAAGTATGAAAATACTGCAAATACTGATGCAAATACTGCCCACTGTGTAGTTATGATTGTCTTTAGGCTTGCCATCCTTCCACTTGCAAGTGGTAAGTGACGCGCATGCCCGATATGCACTGGGATCACACACACAGCGGCTCAGTCCCGAATCACTGCTCGTGCGCTTCACTCGCGCGCTCTGAGCTGCGCAGGGCCGGAGTGCGCACCCTCCAGAGGGCACTCGCTGTTCAGGGCGGAGTGATTTGGAGCGCAGGATGCCTGCGGAGCCGAGCGTATCCATGTATTGGCGTTGCTGTGTGCACGCTAATCGTTTAAAAACGTTAATCTGATGATCCGCTGATACGGTCTAATGTAAACCCCACCTAAGAGTAGCAGCGGGAGGGCCGTGTCGGTATGTAAACTAGCCGTAATGAGACGGCTACAGGCTATATGCCCTGTCCAGCGACCAAGCTCTATGACTGGTGCAACAAAACGAGGCATACTGCTGCTGTGGCAACAGGAATACACTTAACATTCACAAGAAGCCTCCAAGTGGCTACCATTATGTGCCATCTGAGTTCAGCACACTAGTGATGGCTGTCGCACCCTCACTCCCTTTCGCTCTCTCTCGCACACCCCTCCTAAAGACTATCATTAACTAACATGAAGAACAATGTCCAGTATTCTAGAATAACCATCAGCTATTATTAAACCCCAAGAGTCAAGAACATATCAAGGATGATTAAATGATTTTCAAGAGCTTTGTTCGCAGTCATCTCATTCAAATCGAAAGAAAACTCGGGCAATAAGTGCCCAGTTACAGACTCCCTGGATAGTGCCTGTCTAGTTCACTAAAACTCTGCCATCCCAAAAGAGACTCAAATATCCATTAGTGAAGAACTGCCCATTAGTCGCACTCTTGGCCCAGCCTCTGTGGGGAGAAACCAAGCTGACCCATCACCTCCTGCTTTTTGGAAAGCATGTACCCTCACACAGCTTTCCAAAGTCTGGACAGCTGTTCTGTAACATCAGAATGATCTGATCTTTGACCCAGGGGCCAGTGTTCCCCTGCTATCCCCCCCCCAATTTCCGCCAGTTGAGTTATAATAAGAAGGATCGGCTTTCCCAGCCGCCTGTTCAGTCTCAGATCCTGATTGTCCACTGACCCCACACAGACCACCACCAACTGATAAGTTAAGAGACCAGGAACACACCACAAAAGCAGGTAGTATGGAATCAATTTTGTGCCAAAATGTTCATACAATACTTTTGAAATATCAAACAAAAACGACAAATCAAAATACAAAAGTCTATTTTTTTTTTAGACTGGCAAACAAATTATTCGTGTAATCGTGCAAAATATCAGTCTATTACTCTTCAGAAACCTTTTATTTTTGTTCCGCGTCTTTCTCAGTTTTGTTTGACGTAATTTATTTTGGTTGCGATTCCAGCTTTCTCGTTTGCGCTCCCTGACTTTTTGCTTGCAGTTTTGGCACAAACTTCACGTGTGGGTGGGCTGTCCAGGAATGCATTCCCATTGGCTAACTTGTGTTTGACTGACAGCTACGCTCAGCCATTCCCTACTCGGATTCTGGCGGACTGTTTGACGAGTGACCGATCCATTGACGGTAAACAAGGATCGAGTGGACTTCAGTGGCGACTATGATATTGAATTAATTCAACCAAGTGTAAGTGCGGGACAAATGTGTTGTACGTGTTGCAGTAGTGCACATTATGCAGGTGTTTCGTGGCAAGTCAAATGTTAGCCTTAGCTCCACTACCCAATATAACAGCTGTCTTGCTAACGTTAAACATGCCTGCACGTGTACTACTGCAACACATTTGTCCCGCACTTACACTTTGTTGAATTAATTCAATATCATAGTCGCCACTGAAGTCCACTCGATCCTTGTTTACCGTCAATGGATCGGTCACTCGTCAAACAGTCCGCCAGAATCCGAGTAGGGAATGGCTGAGCGTAGCTGTCAGTCAAACAAGTTATCCAATGGGAATGCATTCCTGGACAGCCCGCCCACATGTGAAGTTTCTGCCAAAACTGCAAGCAAAAAGTCAGGGAGCGCAAACGAAATAAATTACGTCAAACAAAACTGAGAAAGACGCGGAACAAAAATAAAAGGTTTCTGAAGAGTAATAGACTGATATGTTGCACGATTACGCGAATAATTTGTTTGCCAGTCTAAAAAAATTGACTTTTTTGTATTTTGATTTGTCGTTTTTGTTTGATATTTCAAAAGTATTGCATGAACATTTTGGCACAAAATTGATTCCATAAGGTAGCAGGTCACTCTGCCAAGAACCACAACTTCATTCATTCGTCATCACCAAGCACTTTATCTTGATCAGTGTTGTAGAGATTCAGGTGTGAGGTGAGACGATGCCCTGGATGGGATGCCAGGTCCTCGTAGGACAACATGCACACAAAAACATTCTCACACACACACACCTCGGGGCAATTTAGCATCACTAATTCATCTGCTAACATTTTTGCCAAATGGAAGGAAACCTACACTGACACGCAGAAGATGCTCTGGATTGAACTGGGGACCCTGGAGCTGTGAGTAATGCTACCTGCTGTGACCCACTATTTATACATTTTCAGTGAAACAGCATCTGGATTCTCGTAGCACTTTCACAGTATATTCACCCAGTCCAAATCCAAAATGACACTCAAGACCACTTTGGTGGTTTTTAGGATTGATCAGGGTTGTTGACCACCTAAAATGAACCCTCAGAGAGGGAAACGCCTGATATAGAGTTCGACATATCATTTACTGTTCCCCAAACAAGGAAATGAATCAACTTCACAGGATTCTGTGGTTTAAACTAGAACCATGTAGTGATTTAATACTACTTTTGACTAAAGTTCTTGACCACCAACTAGATACATGTTAAATAAATCTCTTCAACTCAGAATTCCTACTTGAACTCAAACTTCAGCAAGTGACCTCAAATCAGCATTGCTGCACACAGCATCAACAGTAAACCTAGTATCACTTCTTATCTTTAAACGATTTAGGCTGTATACACGAGTATTTGCTTTAGAATAATAAACATGCAGAAAAAAATATTAAAGCTTGTTAAATCTACAACACTGACTATATGGTTCGCTGTTTTGAGGAGGAAAATAGACGACTGCATCCCTCAGAGCTATCCAGCTAGCTTATTGTTAAAGAAATATAAAAAAAAATTTTTTTTTTTTTTTAAATTTGCGTATCCATGATTTCCTCCCAACCATACCTGTCAACCCTCCCGTTTTTCCCGGGAAATCCCTTATTTTGACTTATTTCCCGCTGTCTTCCCGTTTTTTTTTCCCCGAAAATATCCCGTATTTTCACATTATATAAAAGTCCCGTATTTTCACAATATAAAAAAGTCGGTAGGTCCAGAATTCATGACGCGCCTCTGACAGGAGTTTACAGCAGGAAGTCGGGCCATGAATTCATGTCCCTGCCCTCTCAGGCATCAGTAATTACATAACTACGTCCGGAGGCGAGGCTGAGCAAGTGATTAGGTCCACTGTTGCCAGATTGGGTGGTTTCCCGCCCAAGTTGGGCGGTTTCAAGTGCATTTTGGCGGGTTTTGAACATATTTTGGGCTGGAAAACGTCAGCAGTATCTGGCAACACTGATTAGGTCTGAGGTGAAGATGGCGATGCTAATAGCTAAGAAAAACATTAGCCTCTCTTTCTTTGATGATTTCAACAAGTGCGTGGCTGGAATGTTCCCAGACTCTTCCATCGCAAAGAAATTTTCCATGGGGAAAACAAAAGCCTCCCAAATAATCAAAGGTAAGCTACACATGTTTACATTAAGTATGTCCTGGCTAAGACCTCATAAATAGCCTAGTGTAAACTAATTGGTGTATTAACTGTTTTATCCACTCATTGTCTATTTTATTTTCTATCTGAAACTTACCCATTTTAAATCACTCTTGGTTTAATATCTTATATTACTCTCTCCTTATTACATCTATCTATCCATCTAGTGTTCCGAGGCCATGACTATGGTAAAACCATAATAAATTGCAATGGAATTGAATTTATTGACTGGTTATATAATGACCTTTCTTATTTTAACATAAGATACGTATTTTAGCCCTTAATTTGGGAAATAACTGGTACCACTGAAAGCAAATAAAAATAAATGTATAGTTTATTCACAAATGCACTCTATAAACCATAAGCATATTGAGTTTGGGTCTTGGCTATCACCAACATGCACCAGAGTACAGGAAATCACAAATACTAGATAGAAAATTGCCCCCCATTCAACTACACACCCACTTTTGGTGAAGGGTATGACTTTCCGAAATTTTCCCTTATTTTGAGTTAAAAATCTGGGAAATATCCCTTTTTTTCAAACCTCAAAGTTGACAGGTATGCTCCCAACACGCGCACACTTTGAAGCTCAAATGCGCAGAGATTGAAAATGACATAACTATGAGCAGTCTTGTCACTTCTAAAGTAACCTGAAATGCAGTAAAGTCATGAATACACAATTCTGACGTGAAATTCCCCCTCAGTCCATAAAATAAAATCAACAAAGCGCATCATATTCGGTCATATGAAACATCTATACAGACGAAGTACAGAGCGAGTCCGTTGTGGTGGTGGTATTCAGGGACAGCTCCAGCCCAAGAATCTGACAGATGCATATTTGCAGAAATATTTTCAATAATTTTATATCAGCTCACAGGGGCTTAGAGCACACCAAGCCCTTTCCAAAGAGGGCAGCCATGGCCCGCTACGACCATGGCTTGGCCCGCGATTTGCCCGCAAACCCCCTTGCGAGCGCGGCTTGCCAAAAACTTTAATACGAGTCCTAGCTCCAACCGTGCGCACATGCAGGGATTTAAAAAAAATAATAATATTCATAACCAGGCCACTGAAAGTCCGAGCCTCGCCAAAAACTTTACAGGTACCTCCCTCTCCCCAAGGCCTTTCGAAACAGCCCAGGTATGGCCTGCTACCGACCGTGGCTCGGCCCGTTATTCGTGGCAAATTTTGACCTCTTTCTGGAGCATTTTACTGGTATGACCTAGATTCTTCATCTCCGGACACGCTATACAAAGCATCATGAGAATACAGGTAATTAGGTCAGGTAAGCATCACCGCTTACCACAAGTAGTCAGATCCTAAACCATTGGTCTGTTTGAGCGAGACTATAGCCCATGTTGCCGGCTAGCGGTAAAGTAAACAAACGCCAAGTGGTAGGCATACATTTCTGAATCCGTCCCTGGTATCTAAGTACACCTTGTCATCCACTGACCATCAGTGCCAATTAGGCCAACATCATTAAAAGGTGACATATTATACCCCTTTTCCACAAGCCGACACTGATCCCTGAGGTCGTACTGAAATGTCTGATGTGCTTTGCTCAAAACACCACAGCTCCCTCCTCATCCTGTCGAAACAGCCCTGTTCAAAACAGCCAATTTGTGTACCTGTTCCTTTAAATGATGAGCCACTGCTCACCCCACCCCCCTCTTCCACCAGCCAATCAGGTAGCACTTTCCTCATGAATATTCATTTACAAAGGCAATTCTGAAGCATATTCAGATGAGGGGGCGGGATATAATTCTCATGAGCTCCTCTTGTGACATAGAAAGAGGAGCAAAATCCAGACGGCTTGTTGAAGCTCAGGTTTTCTGAAACTGTCAGCACAAAAGAAATTAACTGGACTGTTATTTCAGTGTGCGCGCGCGTGTGTGCGTGTGTGTGTGCGTGTGTTGGTAGGCTCCAGATAGCCATATGTTTGTGCACAAGCCCTGAAAAAGTGAGTTTCATAATACGTCTCCTTTAATACTGAAGGCCTACAGTATGTCATTCACAGCACAAAAACAATGAACGTTCATTCTCTCACCGTTAGAGACTGATGGCGTATTCACACCTACGTCGTTTGGTCCGGACCAAACAACCAAACGAACCAAATTTCCCTTGGTCCGGACCTTTTGGGTTGGTCTGAATACAAACCACCGAACTCTGGTCCGGACCAAACAAGAGGACCGAGACCGAGCTGCAAGGTCAGACTCGGTCCAGACCAAAGGAACCCTGGTGCGGACCTTTTGGAGGTGTGAAAGCAGACCGGACCTAATCCGACAGTTTTGCTTTTTTGTACCTCGGGAGCTTCCGTCGTTTGTCGAGCATTATGGGAAACAGAGTCTTGACACTCCACCGCAAAGTGCAAACACTGTTTCGGTTGTCAAGGGAACCTTACAACAGTCGTTCAGTCATTCAGACCAGTGGTAGGCTAGACTACAGAGTACAAAAAATGAGTAGGGGGCAAACGTGGGCCGAGGAAGAAACGCGTACCCTTGTGGATATATGGGCAGATGTCCACATATCTGAGCTTTTGGAGAGAACACACAAAAATGCCGACGTGTTTGCTGTATTCAGTGAGAAAATGAAGGAGAAGGGGTTCACGCGCTCCCCAGAACAATGTCGGCTAAAAGTGAAGAAACTCCGTCAGACCTACATTAAAATCAGGGACATTCTTTCAAAAAGTGGCGGTACTAGCGACGCAAAAAAGAAATTCATCTATTGCGTGAAGAGCCAGAACTGTCACAACATGACGTGCGCTCATCAGCGCTATCCTCCGTAGCCGCCTTGCCCTTTGTCGTCGTCGATAAATTACTTGTACAACAGCATAGTAATCGCACAATTGTGAAAACAGTAAAAACTGGAAAAAAAACATAGCTTTGATGACATTAAAAAGAATAACAGCACGGAAAGCCTCCATGACTACTTTTGAACTTAACGCTTTGTGCGCGTATCATCTCTGACCAATAGCTGAACGACCTCAGGGCGCGTGGCTTTGTTGACGGATTTTAGTCCGCTTACTAAAATGTACAGTGTGAAAGCGAACCGCACCAAAATGAAGGAAAAAAAAACCATTTGGTTCGGACCAAAGCAAGTGAACTATCCTGGTCTGAATACACCCTGAGATACAATGTTTTGTGAAAGTAAAGCCATATATTTTAAATCAGCAGAGGAAATCAAAGGGAAAGGACAATGCTCAGTACAGTCTGTACTGATAAAGTCCACTCGTGAGTGCAGACAAGACTTGAGCACATTCCACTACAGAGAGCTAAAAATAAATAAAGAGAAGACGCTAGTTTATAGCTTTGTTCTTTAAATTCTAAACCTCTACAGATGAGAGAGGTTAGAAAGAATAATCTACCCTGTGACGGTCACAAACGTACTCCCTCGTGTCTGATCAAAAACCAACGAGGAGATTAGCGAAAGAAGGGAGAAATTGGTCTTTGAACTGGCCGTGACGGAGAATTTTTTGGATGCCGGGGATGACGCTGAGCGACCTCACATGCTCCCGAGCCTGCTTATTCTGGCATGAAGCCGGGAAGTTACAGAACAAGAGCACTCGCTCACACGCATTGATTGTCTCGGCTCTCCAGGAAGAGTGAGAGGTGAGGGACTGATGATTGCCATTACAGGACACAGACAACAAAAGTGATTACTTGGTAAATGTCAGGACAGGGAGACTGGGAGAAAATTACAGGGAGGAGTAAGAGAAAATATCAAACAAAAGTAAAACAAAGATGATAGTGACTGAATGGCAGAGGAGGAGCAAGAGATCCAAGAGGGTATTAAAAAAAAATTTCAAACAAAAGAATGAAAACAAGGGAAAAGCAACAAGACCAAAAATGACAAAATATAAAAGAGAAGGGGAAAAAGTAAGGGAAAAATGAAAAACTAAAATCTACAAGAAAAACAAGACGACAGGTCATCTATATCCCCCGCCCTATATACCAAGTTTCAAGATATTATCACATTTTTCAAGTTTTACTGCAGGAAACCAACCTGACCTCTTTACACTGACCTCAGCAGCTCATGGCATAAACCCACCACACCCTTGGTCCAGGTGAGCTCAAAATTTAAATTTCTCACATTTCTTAGCATCAAAAGGCACATATACATTATCAACACATATACCAACTTTCAAGACCATACCAATCGTAGTTTAAGTTCTGCTCTGGAAACAAAACCTACCCCTAAGACCAAGTCTGAAACTGTTTCTATGGAAACATGAAAAATTAAAATTTCCCAGTATGAAAAGGCACATCTACATCACCTTGTTAACATGTATACCAAGTTTCAAATCTGCATCATGAATAGTTTTGGATATACGCTCTGGAAACAAACATTTCTCTTTGAAACCAAGCCAAAATCTATTCATGTAAAAATTTAAAAAAAAAATTAATTTCCAAAAATAGCAAAAGGCACCAGTTCACATGTTGCTTGATCTGTATAGAAAAGGTCCATGAAGATATCTTCAGTAGTTTTAAAGATACAGCCCAGAAACGAAAACATGACTGGATGGACAGCCAAACGAACGGAAGGAACCAATTTCTATATTCCCTGCCAAAAAAGGGGGGGGGAATAAATTAAAAAATAATAGCCAACAAAAAAACAAGACAAATAATCAAGAAATGATACAAGGCAAAAAAAAAAAAAAAAAATTATATACATATCATCTCTAGCCGCTTTATCCTGTTCTACAGGGTCGCAGGCAAGCTGGAGCCTATCCCAGCTGACTACAGGCGAAAGGCGGGGTACACCCTGGACAAGTCGCCAGGTCATCACAGGGCTGACACATAGACACAGACAACCATTCACACCTACGGTCAATTTAGAGTCACCAGTTAACCTAACCTGCATGTCTTTGGACTGTGGGGGAAACCGGAGCACCCGGAGGAAACCCACGCGGACACGGGGAGAACATGCAAACTCCACACAGAAAGGCCCTCGCCAGCCACGGGGCTCGAACCCGGACCTTCTTGCTGTGAGGCGACAGCGCTAACCACTACACCACCGTGCCGCCCAAAACCAAAAAATATATATATATATATATATATATTTTATATATATATATATATATATATATATATATATATATATATATATATATATATATATATATATTAAAAATACATAAAAAATGGGGGGGGGGGGGGAGATCAAGAATGAACAAAGAAAATAAAGGACAGATATAAAGTGGGAAGAGGGAATGACAGAATAAGAGAAAAAGCAGCAGAAACAGGATAAATTTAGAGGAGATAAGACAGAAGAGTGAAAAAGCATGAAGGACAAATGATAAAGCGATAAAATAACTAAAGCCTCGGTCACAACCGTCCGTACGTGCTCCTACGGCCGGTCTACGTGCAAAAAACGCAAGAAACGGACGGAGGGCGCGTGTGAAACGCACGAGAGCGCGCGTGACGTGCTGATTTTTGAGCCGTAGACCGGCCGCAGAGGTTCTTTGTCATGTCAAACAAACTCTACGGGCGCTTACGTTTTTCTTCAGGTTGCAAGACAAACTTACGGCCAACGCGTGTCTTTCTCCATGAAAGAAAAAAAAAAGCAGCGATTTGGGAAACGCCAAAAATAGCACGGCCCAAAAAAAAAAAAATAAAAAATCGTACGTCCGGTTGTGACCTAGGCTTTAGTGATGAACTCTATGCTATATAATTGCAATGAACAAGAGACCCCCCCCACACACCTTTTTAAAAATTTAAGAAACCTTTATTCGTCACATGAACACTTCAAGCACAGTGAAATTCATCCTCTGCATTTAACCCATCTGAAGCAGTGAACACATGTGCGCGCGCACGCGCACACACACACACACACACACACACACAGAGCAGTGGGCAGCCACACCAGAGCGCCCGGGGAGCAGTCAGGGGTTCGGTACCTTGCTCAAGGGCACCTCAGCCCAAGGCCGCCCCACGTTAACCTAACTGCATGTCTTTGGATTGTGGGGGAAACCGGAGCACCCGGAGAACATGCAAACTCCACACAGAAAGGCCCTCGCCGGCCACCGGGTTCAAACCCGGAACCTTCGTGCTGTGAGGCGACCGTGCTAACCACCACACCACCGTGACGCCCACGGTGCCTTGGACAAAGGAAGGAATCACTATTTGGGCAACAATAAGCAAAACCTGTTAGTGAATTTCATTAAAAAGGAGCAAATTCGATTTTAAAACCAAACTGAAAATGATAAATGTATGTAATAAGTAAAGCGACTGAACACATTCGATTGTGAAGCCGCCCACAGGAATGCAGGAATGCGCTGCTGATACAATATTTACATGACCAAGGTCACTGCTTCCCAGGAGTCAGTAAATGCACCACAGAGGCAAACTCTTAACAAGCTCTAATGTGTATTTAACACCAGAGTAAAGTGCGAATGAAACAAAAACAGAATTTAAAAATAAATAAATAAATGAAATAACAGGCAAAGTGCTGGAGAGGTTTGATTACAACAGACATTACAACATTTCAAGTCAAAATTCAATATTTGTTGTCGCCCCCGTATTCTAAACGCAACTAATGAGCCGTGATGTATTCGGTATCAGGAGTTTTATTTTATTCGCTTTTCACCCGAGCTCCGAGGGGAAAACACTGCTAAGAGTTACCAAGCAGCCACTGCTGGACCCTTGAGCAAGGCCTCGCTGTTCCAGGGGCACTGTACCATGACTGACCCCAGCTCCCTAACAAGCTGGAGTATCTGAAAAGAAATTCCCTGTGCTGTCAAGTACAGTACGAGTCAAAATTGTAGAGAGACACACGTGTTTTTCTGCATTTTGACCATTTTCTACATTGTAGTACAATACTGAAGACATCAAAACATACAGAATACAAGTATGTGTACGTACGGATATATATCATAATGATATAAAAAAAATTTAACTATACACACCCATACGTACACAGACACCCATAATAGACAACATATCAAATGTCAAAAGTGAGACATTTTGAAATTTCATGCCAAATATTGGCTCATTTGAAATTTCATGACAGCAACGCATCTCAAAAAACTTGGGACAGGGGCAATAAGAGGCTGGAAAAGTTAAAGGTACAAAAAAGGAACAGCTGGAGGACCAAATTCCAACTCATTAGGTCAATTGGCAATAGGTCATTAACATGACTGGGTATAAAAAGAGCATCTTCGAGTGGCAGCGGCTCTCAGAAGTAAAGATGGGAAGAGGATCACCAATCCCCCTAATTCTGCACCGACAAATAGTGGAGCAATATCAGAAAGGAGTTCGACAGTGTAAAATTGCAAAGTTTTTGAACATATCATCTACAGTGCATAATATCATCAAAAGATTCAGAGAATCTGGAAGAATCTCTGTGTGTAAGGGTCAAGGCTGGAAAACCATGCTGGGTACCCGTGATCTTCGGGCCCTTAGACGGCACTGCATCACATACAGGCATGCTTCTGTATTGGAAATCACAAAATGGGCTCAGGAATATTTCCAGAGAACATTATCTGTGAACACAATTCACCGTGCCATCCGCCGTTGCCAGCTAAAACTCTATAGTTCAAAGAAGAAGCCGTATCTAAACATGATCCAGAAGCGCAGACGTCTTCTCTGGGCCAAGGCTCATTTATAATGGACTGTGGCAAAGTGGAAAACTGTTCTGTGGTCAGACGAATCAAAATTTGAAGTTCTTTATGGAAATCAGGGACGCCGTGTCATTCGGACTAAAGAGGAGAAGGACGACCCAAGTTGTTATCAGCGCTCGGTTCAGAAGCCTGCATCTCTGATGGTATGGGGTTGCATTAGTGCGTGTGGCATGGGCAGCTTACACATCTGGAAAGACACCATCAATGCTGAAAGGTATATCCAGGTTCTAGAGCAACATATGCTCCCATCCAGACGACGTCTCTTTCAGGGAAGACCTTGCATTTTCCAACATGACAATGCCAAACCACATACTGCATCAATTACAGCATCATGGCTGCGTAGAAGAAGGGTCCGGGTACTGAACTGGCCAGGCTGCAGTCCAGATCTTTCACCCATAGAAAACATTTGGCGCATCATAAAACAAAAGATACGACAAAAAAGACCTAAGACAGTTGAGCAACTAGAATCCTACATTAGACAAGAATGGGTTAACATTCCTATCGCTAAACTTGAGCAACTTGTCTCCTCAGTCCCCAGATGTTTACAGACTGTTGTAAAGAGAAAAGGGGATGTCTCACAGTGGAAAACATGGCCTTGTCCCAACTTTTTTGAGATGTGTTGTCATGAATTTTAAAAATGACCTAATTCTCTTTAAATGATACATTTTCTCAGTTTAAACATTTGATATGTTATCTATGTTCTATTAGGAATAAAATATGGCACTTTGAAACTTCATCATTGCATTCCGTTTTTATTTAAAATTTGTACTTTGTCCCAACTTTTTTGGAATCGGGGTTGTGTGCGTGTATATAAAATAACATACTAAGTATCTGTATACATGATTGATTTGGTCTACATTATACCATGTTGGTATGTCTTGGCATGTTTTCTTTGTTTGCTGCTTTTGTTTTCTTTTATATATATTTTTATTATGGCGGAAAGTGACGTTTGATTAGCGGTGGTATACAGAGTTAGGATTTGATAAAGTTATTTACTTCTTCCTAATCCTTTCCGAACATTACGTTATTGCCTTGTGGCTACGCTATCCCGTTTGTTCCTGACGATGTTTTGATTACTGCATTTTTTTCTTTACTGCTCGGAATAAAGCAATCATGTGGTAAACAAAAAATTGTGAGCAGTAAACAGTAATAAAAATAGTCCTATTCCACAACTGTAGTAATCCATATTGTTAATAACTGCTCAAATAAGTCAAGAGAAATGACATCCATCATTACTTCAAGACATGAAGCGTCTTAATTAATAAAAACAAACGTTGAATTAGAAGTTGTGCCCAGACTTTTGACCGGTACTGTATGTGTATTCTTTTTCATCTTGCTAATTGGTGCCAGTTTACCTGTACCTTAATCTGGGTTAAATTGAGTAATTTTATTTTAAAATGAACATTAAACTTGCAATTGAATTCTGATAAACAAGAAAAGGCACTAATGGACATTTTTAATTTAAACTCATGTTCTCCCTCAGCACTTAACGGGGGATTTCACTCTTCCCCACTGCTCTTGCATGCATCAATATTTCTGTAAAGTAAAAGATATTTTAAACACAAATGTGGGGTGGCATGGTGCTGTAGTGGTTAGCACCGTCACTTCACAGCAAGAAGGTCCTGGGTTCGAGCCCCGTGGCCGGCGAGGGCCTTTCTGTGTGGAGTTTGCATGTTCTCCCCGTGTCCGCGTGGGTTTCCTCCGGGTGCTCCGGTTTCCCCCACAGTCCAAAGACACGCAGGTTAGGTTAACTGGTGACTCTAAATTGACCGTAGGTGTGAATGGCTGCATCTCTATGCATCAGCCCTGCAATGACCTGGCGACTTGTCCAGGGTGTACCCTGCCTCTCGCCCACAAGGCCTCTGCATGCTCTTGCGACAAGGCTTTCGCAGATAGCTTTTCGCAGACAGTTGTAATTTATCGGTGAGCGGGGAGTAATAGGCATGCGCGATGTTATTCACCGCCACAACGCAAGGGGGCGCGAAGTCGCTAGGAGTAGTTGGTGGGTGTGGTTAGTGGAGTGTTTATCCTCCGGTTACTTATAATGACTAGAACTTTTTTTTTTTATAATGACTAGAACTGGAGTCGTATAGATGTACGTACTTCCTCAATCAACCGCTCTTCGTGCTGCTCCATCTTCGCTCGTGTTTTTAAAAATGCCGGTCGTGAAAACAAACCAAACCGGGAAAGTAGGGAAGCGGAATTGCGTGTACAGCGGATGTAGAGTGGACCAATCAGAGCCTCTTGTCTGCGACGCTGTCTGCGAGGCTTCTGCGGTGGTCACAATTTTTGGGAGGTGCGCGCAGAGCGTCTGCGAAGGTGGGGGGGCTACGCAGACACTGTCTGTGACGCTATCTGCGAGAGTGTCAGCATAAATTGGCCTATAGTCAGCTGGGATTGGCTCCAGCTTGCCTGCGACCCTGTAGAACAGGATAAGCGGTTACGGATAACGGATGGATGCACAATGTACCCATTATAACCTGTGTACATCTCAAATAACTGATAATATAATCAAATGATTATAACCAAATGTTGAAATTTGATTATAAACCAGTTACTTAAGCACTACGAGGGCTAATTACCACCCCATTTGTGGAATTACACAGGCATGATACAGTTTCAATGTGACATTCGTTAACTTTTTTTTTTTTAATCTATAAACACGTAGAAAACAGCATTTTGCTTATTTTAGCTCACTGTAACTACACTTTGAAATGTAATCATTAAATTTTTTTTGCATTAATAGGTGAATCTATTTAAAATCTTGTACTTGAAACATTCCTTGCCATGAAACATCCTTTAAATTTATGAAAAATATTTTAGTCTCCCACAATATGAAACCTGAACACATCTCCTCCGTGAAATGTTATATTCCATATCAAAAGATTATCCAAATTTCTTGAACAGCAGGTTCTCTTGTTCCTTTTTCTTTGTCAGTAATATCAGCTAACAAGAGCACTTTGAAAGTACGACTCTCTTACGGGTTGTTTTACAATCAGGGTACAAAGTTTGTATCACAGGGGTCCAAAATTCAAATTGATTCAAACTGGTTCTTGTACCAGTTTAAGTGAAGGACAAGTTAAAGAACAGATTTCAGGTAATTTTTTGACGTGTATGGTAGTTTTGTGTAATCTGTTATAAGATGGGAGAAACAAATGAAGTGATTCTCGGAGAGGACATTTTTTTTTTTTTGACAATTCAGAATCCACTACTTCCATAGTGCTTTTAAATATAAGGCTGTAAGCTTTGTGTTGGTTGTCTCTAATATTTATGTCCCAATATCTTGACCACATTTTAGGATGAAAATAATCATTTTAGATATGCTATTTTATATTGAAAAATTAGCTGTCTCGGAGAGGACATTTTTTTGACACAATTACATACTAATTTGATCAAAATAGTCTGAAAACTTACTGGCATTCAACATTAAAACTTAACTATGTTTCCAATGATATGGAACCAAATGTGTGTTTTATGGTATAAAGAATGATTTAAGTGCATCCCTTTTGGAGCTACCTGTGGTCAAAAAAAGCACTTTTTCTAAATGACACGAGTAATTTTGCTAAATAACATATTGCCATACATTCACCAAAAATAACGTTATCACAATTTTTTTTTTTTGCATGGTAAATAGAGCTATCACAGGGCTACAATAAACAACCAAGTTTATTTAGTCAAGCCTTTTGATATTGAAGATAATAAGTGTTAAATGTGATTTTTAGCTTGCGTACCCTGATTGTAAAACAACCCTTACACAAGTTAGAGTAAAATACGAACTACAAAATCAACTTTAGGTAAATGATTGGAATGTTTTTCCATGTCCTCTAGTTAAGCATATTTTATCTACACACACACACACACACACACCCCTCAACCTGTCTAAGGAGCTGCTGACAATTCTACACTGCCATCATTCAGTCTGTTCTCTGCTCTTCCATCACTGTTTGGTTTGCATCGGTCACCAAACAGGACAAGAACAGACTGCAACAGACAAGGTCTGCAGAGAAAATTATTGGTGTCAGCCTGCCCTCCATCCAAGACCTATACCTCTCCAGAGTCAGGAAACAGGCAGGTAACATCTCTGCAGACCCATCACACCCTGGTCACAAACCGTTTAAACTTCTCCCTTCTGGGAGAGACGCTACAGAACACTGTACGCAAAAACAACCAGACACAAGAACAGTTTTCCCCCCCTCAGGCTGTCTCGGTCAGTGCGTTTACATGCACATAGAGAAAATTGAATTTCTGCCGTTGCTCGACTGAAATCGAAGTTCTAAATACCATGGAAACACCTTAGCTCGGCTGAAATCGAACCGAACTGGATTTCTCATAATCGAGCTACACGACCTAGATTATGCGATTTCTGCCGAGCTACTTAGTGCATGTAAACCCTATCGAGCTACGTAGTCGAGCTACTTACTTCAGCACTGCCCCTTCCAGAAGTGACGAGACCACAAGTGGGAAACACAACAGCCTCGGTCGGCATGACAACGGATCATGACAACGGCATGAATCTTTTCTTTTTGTGGCATTGTTTGCACTGTTAAAATTTAGCTCACTTACTGTATCACCAAATACATCTGTACAGCATAGCTGTGAATTGTGTACATAAACAAGTCATTGCATTTGTGTGTGTGATTTGATATATATATATATATATATATATATATATATATATATATATATATATATATATATATATATATATATATATATAAAAAAATAAAAGTGATTCCACGCTTATGGGTACTGAAATGGGGACATGAACTTATTTTTAAAAATTCACCTAAAACCATTTCTTTTTTTACCATCAGGTCACAAAACATGTAATCTTTAATGAATGAAATGTTAAAAGATAACTTTAAATTTTCTGAGATGGAATAAAAACACATTTATATGCCAAAGTCAGAACGTAACAGAAGTGTTGTGGACATATAGATTCTCAATTTTAACAATGTAGAATTACTTTTTGAAACATAGGAAGGTGATGTTTTAGCAAATATAATTAATAAACATGTGTAGTAGAATAAACATACACATTCTTTCAATAAGATTAACATGGTATAGAGCTAGATTGTAATTAATTTGTAACAGACGCGAGATGGACAATCGTAACAGAAGTAATGTAACAGACATCATTTTGGAACTCATAGGCTTGACTTTGGCATATAAATATGTTTTTATTATATCTCAGAAAATTAAAGTTATCTTTTAACATATCATTCATTAAAGATTACATGTTTTGTGACCTGATGGTAAAAAAAAGAAATGGTTTTAGGTGAATTTTTAAAAATAAGTTCATGTCCCCATTTCAGTACCCATAAGCGTGGAATCACTCATTCATATATATATATATATATTACACATACAACATCTGAAGAATGTCAAAAACAAAATTGAACTTTGTGTGTTTATTAAGACAAGTTAAATTGTAAGCAAAAAATGGACTTTAGAAAAATATACAATTGTGCAAAATAAGTTGTCTTACAAAACAGTGGTCTGCGCAGGACAGTTTGTAGCCATACAGTCTGTTAGAGCAAGCCTAACAGCTTGAGCACGGAACTTGTGAACACGGAACTGCCAGTGTTGCCAGATTGGGCGGTTTTAAATGCATTTTGGCGGATTTGAACATGTTTTGGGCTGGAAAACGTCAGCAGTATCTGGCAACACTGCTGATAACTTTGTTTATACTCTTGAATAGCTCTTCATGACAACAACCAGAAGTGTACCAACACGATGGGGCGTGTAGCGCCACCTGTGGCTCGGGTGCACAATGTACCTCACACAACAGCTCGATTTCCTTGTGTGCATGTAGGATTGGATTTCTCCGGCACCCCTGCTGGGACCCGTAGCTCGATTACCGACAGTAGCTCGATTTGGATGTGCATGTAAACGCACTGAGTGATGAACAGCTAAAACCGGACTCAAATATCAGTAACATCAACTGTGAAATATCTGCACACTCATACCGTCATTCTGTGCACACTGTATATTTATATTTACTAATTCATCCTTGCACCATGCTGTCTATACATATATTTACCCTTCTACATGTACATAGCTTTTTGTTTTTTTCTACGCTTTATCTGTTTGTACTAAGAGAGCCAAGTGAAACCGGAGTCAAATGCCTCGTGTGTGTTCACATACCTGGCAAATTAAAGGTTTTTTTATATTATTATTAATAAAATCAACACAGCTGGACGCACATGCTCCATAATTTGCACATGGATTGGTGACACCCCAGAGGGACCCACAACATTTTCTATTTTCCAAAACATGAGATTAGTGCTAATCCAACACACTACTCATTTCCCATAGGCTACATGCTAACGCTAACACACTGCGCACAGCCTTGGCGGGGAATCCCCTCCCCCACTCGCCTGGGGGTTTCAATTGTACGGGACCTCGCAATCGGCGGTCCTCGTCTCCTCAGTGATGAGCAATAACTACGTCTCCTCTCTCCCACAGGCAATAACTGCACGTAGTCTTAAAAACAACTCTCGGGGGCGTCGTGGCTCAGGTGGATAAGGCGCCACACCATAAATCCGGGGACCCGGGTTTGATTCCGACCCGAGGTCATTTCCCGATCCCTCCCCGTCTCTCTCTCCTGCTCATTTCCTGTCTCTACACTGTCCTATCCAATAAAGGTGAAAAAAGCCCAAAAAAATCTTTAAAAAAAAAAAATCTTTCAGAACAAATGAGTTTTCTTCTCAGAATAAATGTTGAAAATTGATTATAAACCATTTAGAAGAAGAAGAAACCTTTAGGTCACATGCACACTTCAAGCACAGTGAAATTCATCCTCTGCATTTAACCCATCTGAAGCAGTGAACACGCGCACGCACACCCAGAGCAGTGGGCAGCCACACCAGAGCGCCCGGGGAGCAGTCAGGGGTTCGGTACCTTGCTCAAGGGCACCTCAGCCCAAGGCTGCCCCACGTCAACCTAACTGCATGTCTTTGGATTGTGGGGGAAACCGGAGCACCCAGAGGAAACCCACGCGGACAACATGCAAACTCCACACAGAAAGGCTCTCGCTGGCCACTGGGTTCGAACCCGGAACCTTCTTGCTGTGAGGCGACAGTGCTAACCACTACACCACCATTTACTTAAGCGCTACAAGGGCTAAATGTCACCCCATTTAGGGAATTACACAAATGATGCAGTTTCAATGTGACATGTACATTAAATGTTTTCAGACAGAATTATTCTGATATTTTACAACATGATTCATGTAAGATTAGTCTCTTGAGGCTAGTGTGTGATGATTTAGACATGGCATGTTAAAACACCAGGTGTACAATATGGTCCTAGTAACGATAACCGAATCAGATGAAGTCAGACATGATCAAACAAGCAAGCCCTGGTCATACTATGACTATGTGATTCTTCGACAGTTAGTCACCATCATAAAAGGACAAGCAAAGAACATGCTCAGACTTGTCAGAAGACGCTGCATCTGCCCACCATTCACGGTTTATTTCTTCTCAAGTTATTTATTCCTGTTTATACATCCAATCTGTCTCGTGTTCAACTCACATCTGGGATTAAAATCTAATTCTTGCTTTTAGAGCTCATGTTGTCCCTCAACTCTCCTCTAGAGGGCAGCATTAATGCCGATAAAGCGTCACCATCACTATCAGAAATTAGGTTTACTCCAGTATTTATTCAAATTTAACACCAAAAAGTCATTTTATTTATTTCACATCGACACGGCCCATGCTAAAGAAATGAAAAAGTAGAAAGTAAAATAAAAATGTGCAATTCTGCATCTGACATCAGGTTAATATAATAAATGATTTTAAAATATTACCATTTATTCTGCAACCTTTTTAAATACGTGTGTTTAATAATAAATAACCTGGATGTTTAGGCATATCCTCAAACAGTGCAAAGAACAAATGATGCAGAGAAAACTATTCAGTATGTCAGCCGTTAATACACTGTCGAGATCCTCAGGATCAGCAGAATATTGTTATTGTCTCTCTCTCTTTGTGGTGGAAAGCTGTGTGTGTGGTCATCAGCACAGAGATAAGCTGGAGCCCCACCAGATGTCCAGACACTACTGCAGGACGCCCATCAGTCACTAATCCCTGGCCACTGAAACACACACACCCCTTTTCCACTACAATACACACACACACACACACACCGTCACATACAAATGTTCACAAGAAAGAACATGCAAGTACACACCCATACATTCTCTCTCATCCACATACCAGAGGTAGACTTGCTGAACTGTGGCAGAACACCACACGATAAATCCCCATAATCCTTACACACCATCTGATAAGAACTAAAAGTCATTTTAGAGACCTCCTGTGCATACGTCGACTTTGGATTTAGACACAATGCCTTTCGTGTCTGAATGAGCAAATACAAAACAAAAATGCATGTGCGCACACATAAGAATAAAGCTTGTGATTCAATTTTGATCCCGTCCCCCTCCGCAAACGGTCTTCAAGCCCCTAAGTTTACAAGAGTCTCTTTGATGGACTCGCAATTTCAAAACCCTCTGCAAATAAAGTCAGGAAATTGGCATGGCCATGCAAGCACATTCACCCTCTATCAGACACCAGGAGAGTTATTTTGGTTGCAAGTTTGGGGTTGTGGTCTTACTGAAACCTTCATCTCATCATCTCCGGAAATCTACTGTAGTTTCTTGGCTGACGAGATTAAATTCTCCTCCAGTAGGTCCCAGGACGTCGCTCCATTCATGGTTCCTTAGATGATGTATAATGCCATATAATACCCCAGTACTGTTTGCAGTCCCATCATGATGCTCCTACCTCCACACATCACTATTGCCCCTTTCCCACCAAAGCAGTTCCAGGGCTGGTTCGGGGCCAGTGCTTAGTTTGGAACCGGGTTTTCTGTTTCCACTGACAAAGAACTGGCTCTGGGGCCAGAAAAACCGGTTCCAGGCTAGCACCAACTCTCTGCTGGGCCAGAGGAAAGAACCGCTTACATCAGCGGGGGGCGGAGTTGTTAAGACCAACAATAAGACCGCGAAAGATCGCCACTTTTAAGTGACGAGAAGCAGCAGCTGTACAAACGCGAAGTCATCCATTATTGTTGCTGCTGCTTCTTCCGCGTCGTTTTTGCTTCGATATTCGTGCCAAGGTTTATGCAAACGTAGCGACGTAACTGACGTATACAGCAACGTAATGACGTGGCTTCCCTTAGCACCGCGAGCTATGGAAAAGCAAACTGGTTCTCAGCTGGCTCGCAAGTTGAACGAGTTGTGAACCAGCACCAGCCCCAAACCAGCCCTGGAACTGATTTGGTGGAAAAGGGGTACAAGGGTGTGGTGTTCTTAGAAGGGTTGTGCATGTGAGCCTTTCTCCAAACATGAGGAGCTAAATTTTCACCAAAAGAGGTCCAATTTTGTTTCACCTTTTGTTCTAAAGAGTGTGTTTTGGTCTGTCTAAACGCTTCTGTGGAAATTTTGCACAAGTTGAAACAATAGCGATGACGGCATTGCAGTTCACTGCTTATGGCTGCTTTCAGGTCGTCCTGCAACTATTTCTGAGTGACTGTTGGCTCCGTCTCTCTTATTTTCCTTATCATTAGTCCGAGAGCATGCTGTGAAATCGTGTGGTACATTTGTCTGGGGACGATTAGATTATCGCTGCTCTGAGTTTTCCATCTGCAGATTACTGAACCAGTTGTTATCGTGACCGGG
The DNA here is from genome assembly GCF_027579695.1 of Neoarius graeffei. Taxonomy (NCBI): domain Eukaryota; kingdom Metazoa; phylum Chordata; class Actinopteri; order Siluriformes; family Ariidae; genus Neoarius; species Neoarius graeffei. The sequence goes on along the minus strand of NC_083595.1, from coordinate 39,772,854 downwards.
ATGTTGAGGGTTTTGCTATGACTCCATAGCTTTTTCCATTCCAGGGTCCCCCTTTTCTTTTAAATAAATAAATGCCATCCCTGAGTTACCCAAGAACATTTTTTACAGCATTTAGACTATAATTTGGTTTATTTTTATGTAACCTTTAACTTGTATCTGAATACTTTTCCCCATATACATCACTTTTTTTATGCTTATGAATACTTTAGTTCATATTAAGTACCAAGTCAAAACACATTAGGTGTGTAAATTTGAAGTGGGTTAATGCACTGGAAATACATTAAACAACAAAAAGGACCTTGGGTTGCTTTCGCAAGACGTTTTGGGTCATTATCCATCTGTACTGTGAAGCGTCGTCCTATCACTTTTGCAGCATTTGACCAAATCTGAGCAGAAAGCATCGCTCTCTACATTCCAGAATTCATCAGACTTCTAACAGCACTCATCAATAAACACCAGCAGCCCACTTCCATTATCAGCCATACATATCCATGTCCACAATGTTTGACAGATGATGTATGCTTTGATTCATGAGCCCTTCATTTCCTTCTCCATAATCTTCTCTTCCCATCATTCTGGTACAAGTTAATCTTGGTTTCATCCGTCCCAACAATCTCGTTCCAGAACAGGGCAGGCTTTGTAACAAACTCCATTCCGGTTTCTGTTCGAGTGTTATCAGTGGCTTGCATCTTGAGGTAAACCCTCTATTTACATTCATGAAGGCGTCTCTTGATTGTAGACTTTGACAATGATATGCCTGACTCCTCAAGAGCGTCTTTGACTTGGCTAAATGTTGCGAGGAGTTTCCCCCCCACCAAGGAAAGAATTCTGAGGTCATTTGCTTTAGTTGTCCTCCGTGGCCTTCCAGGCCTTTTGGTGTCATTCAACTCACCAGTGCATTCCTTCTTTAAGAAATGTACCAAATTGTCGATTTGGCCACTCCTAAAGTCTCTGCTGTCGGATAGTGCCCCCCCCCCTTCAAGTTAATGATAGCCTCCTTCACTTACATCAACACTTCTCTGGACTGCATATTGAGAGTTCTCATGAACAGCCACCGAATGCAAATTCAACACTTGGAATCAACTCCAGACCTTAAAAAAAGTGCATATCACGGGTAAATTCAGGAGCGAGATCAATGTAATTCTCCTATTTTATATTAAACTTGTCAAACATCTGTCACATTTTGCATTCTCTACAATTTTTTTTTTTTTACCTTGCGCAATACCAGAAAAATTCAGTTGAAATCAAGCAATTTGAGGCGAACTGGTCCGCCTCTGAAAAAAGTTGGCATTTGAGTTTCCTGGCAAACATTGATTTTCATGACATCGCGTGTGGGACGCCTCCTTCTGAATCCTACGTCTGCGCTGGTTTGTTTATGAGAAAACGACCTGGTGGTTTTCTGCAAATTTCTTCAATGTTATCACACAATTATTAAAATGGTTAACAGATGTATCGTAGGAGGGTGTAGCAACACCAGTCTTGATGGGATTAGTACTCAACGTTTCCCAAAAGACCGGACAATGAGAGAGAAATGGGAGCGCTTGGTCTACACAGGCTGTGCACTGAAACCGTGCCAAGCTCGCGCAGCCTGCTGGCGCTTCCGTAGATAACGTCACGAATCTGGCTCCAGACTCCGTTGGGATTTTTCCAGACGCGTTTTTTTTTTCTGATGTAGACAGATGGCCTTATGCAAAATTACCCTTCTGGATGAGTGTGTACTTTCATATTTAAAAAAAAAAAAAAAATTTAAATTGGTCCAGGATATGCACTTTAAAGGTGCAGTACGAGATTTTGGAATAACGGTTCCCGCAAGCCATATTTTGAAAAGAAACACGCCCGCCCTTGCCATGCTCCCACCCCTCGCGTCTCCAAAGCACATGAATGCGCATTGCCAGTTCCCGAGCGTTCATGGTTGTCGCGAGGACTGTTTGCATTAGCTCAGTGTGTTTCAACCACTGTTGGCACGGAAGGAGAGATCATCAGGTGTGCCGTGGCGTCTTCTCAGGTAAGACTGAACAACATCGTAGTGAAAATAACCAACTAACATGATTATCATTTCAAGAAATATTTGTCTGCATACTACATTAGAAGTTGACTTTTCACTTGTTTTCATACTTGTTATACCTAATCTAATTGTAGTAAGACTGATATGTCGGGGGTTCTGTAGCAGTCACCCCCCTAGCCCAAGCAGTGTTCATGGCTAAGGTTCATGTTGATAGCTCTAATCTGCATTTTACTACTGTTTTTTCGCAGAACAGTCCCAATTCATAAATAAATAAGAGTTATCGTTTGTGCCACATACAGCTAAGCTAACAAATAGTTTGTATGCATGAAATAAATACCATGGAAAAACTACCATCAAGGACGTAATACGACTATACGCGTTAGTATAACAATCCGTGTCCGCTAACTTTGCAAATCATGCTAACTTAGCAAAACCTACATTGTGGTCCGTATCATCGGTTATGCTCTCGCTGCCAGGGTGCACACTTGTTAAAACGACAACACTGTCCTATCTGAAAATGTAATAAATACATAATGTTATCTTACCTATCGAGTAGAAACAGGGCCACCATTGCATCGGTTTGAAGTCCTTTTTGTTGTTTGAGTCGCCGCCAGCGGTCGAACGCTGCGCCAATGTTCACTCTGGTCTTGACTCGTCCTTTTTCATAAAGTTTCCTGGCAGTTGCCTTTTCGAATACAGATTTTCGTTTTCTTTTTTGACCAGTTGTGCACGTCTGTTCTGCCATAGTGTTATGTAATTATTGTAGGCCAGTATCTAGATAAAATGGGCTAGTATGGTAGGCTATCTATCTATCCGTTGCTTTGAAATGGCTTAGTTCACCTGGAGTGGTCCCTGCGCATACTGTACGCGCAAGGGTAGGGGCGGGGGTTGGGGGTCGCGGGCTTCAGTCTGATTGACGTGTCAGTATCCAATCATTTTGAGGTGGTTACCTCGATAGGATTTGATGGCGTTTTTCCTTTATTTTACACTGCAGACTGGATTAAAATATTTCGTTTTTGGGTCAAACCTTCTATTGTACTGCTTGCAACATGGGTGTGAGGAGCTTTTCAAGCAATATGGTAAAAAATACTCCTGAAAAAAAATTTCATACTGCACCTTTAAAGCTTCCCAATTTGTCATGGCATAACAAGGAACCAGGCTACACTTGGCCATGAAACAGTCAGCTGTCCAATGACTTTTGAGGCAGTGAAAATGGAAGGATTATGTAAAAACTGTTGTAAATTCCTAAACAGTTCATGCAATATTTTTGTCAAACCATGTGAATTAATGCTAAAAAGTCTGCACTCCAATCACATCTTGACTTTCATTTCAAATCCATTGTGGTGGCATACAAAGGCAAAATCAGGAAAATTCTCTCACTGTTCAAATATTTATGGACTTGACCGTGAATGATGACTTTATAAAGATTGATGTTTGTTGAATGGTTGATATACTGTGTACACACACACACACACACAATTTACCACTGTTAGGTCCACAACATCTCAATGAGCTTCCCAGTGTGAACACACCACTCACACTCAAGGCCAATTTATCCTTCGGCACAGAAATTATGCTAGAGGAACGGCATCGATCAGGCCTCTAGGAGGCGCTGTCACATGAACCGTGTGAGACTGTATTAGTTTTACACAGACATAACAACGACTTTCACGTTACCCGTAATGCTTTGCGCCTGGGGAGGGTAACCAAAATATAAACAAACTAAAACACGGTGTCACACGGACAGTAATCTTTCATATTTACATCTCCCTAAAACCTTCAAAGACGTGTCAAAACTAACTAAACCAAAGCTGAAAGAAGTCTGCAAACCCTTTTCTGTGGACTTCGATAAATCAATTGGTAAAAGCACGCTTGTAAATATCGTATCGAACGATTTGAACATCTCGACTTCGGGTGACAGTGAGTCAGCAGCCTTCTTTGTCTGTCAACACGGGTGTTCCAACAATTACTGACCTGCAGAAGGTAAAAGATTGGCAGAAGAGCTGAGAAAGCTCGACACTGATCATAGAAAAATCCACAGTGAAATCGTTTTTGCTGGGTGCTGGTTACGACGAGAAAGCCGTAAGAAAAAACGCGCTTCATGCATGAGAACACAAGCAAGGAGTTCAGTCAAGTAGGTACTGTAAACACAGCAGAACTGTCACATCTTTTTAAGTTTAATTTGATTTCCTTCACTCGGATTTTCCTCGAGCTTGTATGCTAACAGATTACGATAATCTTTGGGCTGTTAGAGGAAGCTGTTGCTCCCTTCAAGCAAGTCCAGTTGCTCTCTTACCACCCACAGTTCCGTATTCAGCAGTACAAGCAACTTAAATCCACAATTTTAATCAAAACACTAATTGACAAATTTTTATCAAGTTATGGTTTGCACCACTAACACTGTTTATTGGGAGTCTGTTAGAAGAAAAAGACGGGGGGGGGGGGGGGGGGGGGTTGATTGTGCAGGATTAAACTGGCCATTATAATGATCTACACCCACTATAGCACCTCACACTTAATATAAATGTATCAACGCCATATCGTGATGGTAGATTTCTGATTGTCGCAGAGAAAAAGGAGCAGCCGGAAACGCAACGCTATGAAGCGAACCAACTACAATTGTTGCTGTCTGCGTCGCCCCGACACCTAGTTACATTTTTTGAGGTGGGGCACGTCAGGCTACGGTGTAGAAGTATAAATTGGCCTTATAGCGCCATCATACAAAGCAATCACGTGTTGTATGAAAACTAACCTTTTAAAAAGACATTTATGCAATCAGAGTGCACACTGTATACTTCAGGGCAACTGTTGTTGCTAAAGGTTTTACAACATTTAGCACCAACAATAATAAATACCACCATGGGACACGTTGCCATAACCTTCTGATAATCAAGGCAGTGACTGTTTAATAGTAATACAGTAGCATAGACTGATGCAGAAACTCATGCCATGGCAGATGTCAATAAATGTAATGAAACATGCAGAAAGCATGCAGAAAAACAAATGGAAGAGACTGAGCTGTTGAAATGATAGAACCATGACTCATGGTCATATGAAGGTGCGCGCACGTGTGTCAGTCAGGACATGTGTGGGCAAGCAGGGGAGAATGGTTTAACAGAGTGAAAAACAAGAGTTTCATTGTTGTAACAGAAAAGGATTCAAAACGTGTTTTAAAAAATGGTTTAGAGGGGAAAAAAAAGTCATTTGAACATCACTACCAGGAATGGATGACTATCCCTGTGTCCAAGGTCGCTCCCTACTCACTATATAGGGCACTATATAGTGGGGACGCCATTTTGTAGTGCTGTCCGAAACCTTAGTGAGGATTACTTATACCCTATATAGTGCACTCAAAGTATCCCACAATGCATCACAAAAAGTAGTGTACAACCAATGGTCACTAACCAAAGCAATATATCCCATCATGCATTGCAGTCGCACTGAAAAATCTAATTAAAAGTCTCAAATTTGATTTAATAAAAGGCAGCGGCAAAGAAGAAAGTATTCAGCCTTGATTTAAAAGAACTGAAAGATGCAGGTACTTTGTATTGATTAATGTGGGAAATACACTCAGTATAATATGGATTTATCACAAAAATACATGCATGTATTTATTATTTTGAAAACCCACCAGCTGACTGATCTGGCACGTTTTAATTGTGCGACAGTAACGATGCAAATACCAGCACGACAGACTAGTGTCCGAAAGCGGTTTTTTTTTTTTTTTTCATTTTACCAATGAGCTCACTATATAGTCCTCTATATAGTAATTCCCTATATAGGGAGTAGTGAACGAGTGAGCGATTTCAGACAAAAGAGAATATTTAACTTGCACTACGTTCAGACTGCAACCTGAAACGACCCATATCCGATTTGTTGTGAAATCTGATTTTTCTGTTAGACCGTTCACATTACCAATTACATGAGACTTGTATGCGATCTCCAATATGAACGGAAAACGACCCAAAAGTGTCCCGCATGCGCAAATTGACACGTAATAAGCACATCTACGTAATACGTAAACAAAAAAAAAAAAAAGCGCACTCTTCACGTTTGCAAGTAAAGCATGGAGATGAGGCGAGACCTGGCAATGTGGTTTTTGTGGCGGCAGCAGAACTCACACAATAATCTGATTAATGTGGGCAGCAGACTAATGAGACCGAAGGTGTCAAATTACTGGAAATTTCCAGAACAATCTTATCTTGTAATACAGGATGGTTTAAGTTATAAATCAGTTATAGAAACTGTTTTATTTAATCAGGCTAACAGATCAACATCCAGGTCCCTACCAAATCCACCATTAGCTTGATCAATTCTATAAAAAAGTCTTTAAATTCTGAAAACTGTACAAAATGTTGTTGTTTTCCACCAAAGAGGCGGGATTAACCAACGCAGAATAGTGACGTTTGTCTCTTGTTGATGACATGTAGGTCGCATGAATGCGACCTGTCCGGTCAGACTGCAGTCGCATGTGAAAATAACGGATATGCATCGGAATTAGGACCACATATCCAAGCGGCCTGGGTCGCATGTGAAAAAAAAAAAATCGGATCTGTGTCGTTCAGATTGTCAATAACAAATCGGATACAGGTCGCATATGGGCAAAAAAAATCGGATATGGGTCGTTTCAGGGTGCAGTCTGAACGTAGTCTTATGCCGCTTTTCTACTATCAACGCGGCTGAGTCGGGCTGAGCCGTGCCGTGCTGAGTCGAGCTGAGCGGGGCTGTTGGAGTTGCATTTCGACTACAGCCGCGCTGAACCATGCTGGCTGGAAGTGGGTGGACACATTGGGCGGAGTTAGCGAAAGTGGGTGGACGTCACGTGATGTCGTTAGGCAGCGCAAACAGTGACATCAGTGATCTTTTAAGCGGTAGTCTCATGACCTGGATAGTAAACAAACATGGAGGACATGGAGTCGTTAGTGTTGCTGGTCTTGGTGCTGTGGCTTGTTGTCACCGACAACGCCAACAGATACTGGCAAGAGCGTATAGATGAGGCGAGGCGCATAAGGCTTCAGAAATTCTCGTAATTCGTAATTCTTCCGGGTTTACGGTGTTTACAGATCCCAGCGTGCTCGCGGGGCGTGTGTGGGCATGTGAGGACACGCCTCCTCACCCATCAGTGCACAGGGGAGTGTCTCCTCTTGCTCCTCGCCCCACTCGGCTCGGTTTGGCTCGCTTCAGCCTCACTGCAAAACCGTGCGAGTTTTGGGTGCTGAGTAGGGCTGAAGCGAGCTGAGTCGTGCTGTTCTGAGGTAGTTGAAACGCGAGCCGTGTTGGGCTGAAGTGAGCTGAAAAAGGGTAGTGGAAAAGGGCCAAAAGTCAGCAAAATGTGTGTCAAAACAGTACAGCCACTTTTTTTTTTTTTTTTACACATTGTGTAAATAACCAATCATCATGTCTTACACATTTTTCTACAAACAGTTTTTTTTAATCCTATTTCAAGTAAAATCAGATACTTGTTACTGCTAGTATAAAATGATATTTATCACAATGACATTATTATACTGTTACATCACTTAGTTTTACTTTCCAATGGTCCTAAAGTGAACATACAGCAATATCACTGGTAGAACACCAACACTGACATTCAAGTTATTCTCTCTCACGCACACACCAATTCCACATCAGACAGCCTCAACCAGTTTAACGCACTAAAAACATACACAGTACTGAACGTGACCTTCCGCTCAGCCCGAGACACATTTGCAGCGAATGCATTAGCCGTGTAAGACAAGCTGATATGTGAGGTGCGGACAGAGCTGATGCTTTGTCCTCAGGCCGGCCCTGAGGGAGGAGAAACAAGAGAAGGCTGGACAGAGTGAGAAAGGGATGGAGGAATGCAGGGATCAGGTTCTCAGGATAGAGGAGGAGTGAGGGAGTGAAACTGAGGTATGCAGGGGAAGAGATAAAGCTACAAGCTGACTAGAAGAGTGGAACATCTGGTAAGCATATCAGAGCATTCCTCTGTGCTGGTGTAAATCTGCTGTGATCCAGAGGGGGGGGGGGGGGGGGAGTGTTTACCTTCTGAAAAGCAGTTTTATCTTTTAAAAAGCTTTTATAATAAAAAAAATAAATAAATTTAAAGCTCCTCTTCAGCCATCCACTATGTTTTGCGAGTGAAAATTGCAGGTTTAGGAGCTGCACGGGACCAAATTCTCCAGATTTACTAGTCAGGGTCATCTCTAAATCTCAAGACAGTGCTCAGACTACATTATCTCTGTTGTGCCTGTAGACAGACGGCAGCAAACTGTCCCTGAGCAAAATACCATGAACCAAACCATTAAAGACTCAACAGGGGGCTTTTAATCCTGGATGGCTGACTCTTGATACCATCCAAGGCTATTAAAATTGAGAAAGGGCATCAATGAAGCTTATGAAAGTTTGGAAGTATGTCACCATGTCCATCATTCCTCTAACAATCCATCCAATAGAGATCTTGCAGTCACGTGACCGGAAAGTACACAACCGCCATCTTGTCGGTCAAAAACACCGCTGAATACTGCTGCACTCGTGTACAGAATGGATCAATTTCAACCGACGGACTACACGGCTCATTTTTCTAATGAACAGATAACTAGATACATGTCTAAAACGATCTACAGATTAGTGACCCTTATGGCTTTCCGGACGGAGTTTCCACGACCGGATTTTGAACTGTCAGCGGAATACCCAGACGTGTATAATTACCTCATCAACTTTCCCTCGCTGTTCAGTGGTGAAGCACTGCATGCTTATAAATCTCTGCACAGTTATCTTTACAGAAATTCAGGATGTGTCAGCGACTCAGATGTGGCATCTTGTAAACAAGAATCCTCATTGGATGGGTAAGTCACTTAAGTATTACTAGTACTGATACTAGATGCACTGACCAGCCGATTATAGAATAGAATAAGGTAATTCCAGCTGTAATTCCAAATCGTCCGTCTTGTTTACATGGATCTGGCGTTGGAGAGAGAGAGGCTTAGCAGTGGAGGTTTGAGTGGCTGTTTTCTGAGCTTAGTCAACAGGCCGGCTCTGCCTGCAGCCTCGCTTTTGCTTCAGCTCCCGGCGCAGCCTCCTTCGCTTTGCTTCTGATAACAATCCACGGAGACCCCGCTGGTCTCGCTATCTCGTCCAGAATGTTTTTTTTTTTCTCGTCCAGAATGTTGTGCATGCGATGGAAATCGCTACAAACCGTCATTTTCTGCTGGAAACCAATGTCCAGTAAGTCCATACGGTTGTAGTGGATCTTGAAGTCCAGTACAGACGAACAACACGCAAAAATACACACAAAAAACAAACGTGCACAGGTAGGGAGAGCTTGTAGCCACAGCCGTTGTAGTAGAATTGTATATAGTAGGGTTTTCCAGAAGAAAAGGTAGAAGTAAAAGCAGAAGTAGAACCAGAAGTAGAAGGCGGAATATGGCGTTTGACCGACAAGATGGCGTCTGTCACAATCTGGATCGGCTGTGACGTCACATGCAAGTGCTCCATACCATGAATACAATCTACACTGGATGGCCAAAGTCTGTGGACGCCTGACCATCACACCCATATGTGGCTTTTCCCACAGAAAGTCATTCCCACGGATATTCACGCCTAGAGGCAATTTCGAGTAACCAATTACACTAATCTGCATGTCGTTGGACTGAGAGGAAACCATGCATACACCACATCGAAAGGCCCCGGTTAACAGGCAGGTTTGAACCCAGAACCCATTTACCGCGAGACGATGGTGTTAATCACGGAAGCACACAGTAGACGGTCTTGGTATACTACAGCAATACAATCCCCCCCCCCCTCACTGGAACCAAGAGGTCCAAACCTGTTCCAGCAAAACAGTGCCCCTGTGAACAACATGCACTCCATGAAGGCATGGTTTGCCAAGTTTGGAGTGGAAAAACCGTAAATGTCCTGCACACAGACCGGCATCCTTTCTGATGAACTGGAACGCTGACTATTCCCCAGGTCTCCTTGCCTGTCAGCAGTGCCTGACCTCACTCATGCTCTTGTGGCTGAAGGAGCACAAATCCCCACTCCAACATCTAATAGAAAGCCTTCCCAGCAGAGTGGAGGTTATTATAATAGCAAAAGATGGACTAAATCTGAAATAGGATGTCCAACAAGCACAAGTGTCCTTGTGCACACCTCACACAAGGTCTGAATACGAGTCCACGCTTAGGACTGATTCTTGATTTGTGGAGAGTTTATAATTCCAAGCTAGCTTTCACACAGAAATCCTTCCAAACTGTGGATCAACTGCACTATTCCATATGCCCCTTTTGTGCATACAGGTTTGAAAAATGGTCAACACTAGATTCATTCATTTGCCTTTATCATTTTCCTGCAGGACAAACACTCAATCTGACCAGGACAATGCTTAATTTGGATGCGAGGCATATTGTTGTACAGGAATGCTCTCTGTAGATGCAACTGCACCACAAAAGTTCAAAACTTTTGTGCTTTCTCTAGTCCTTTAAAAAAAAAAAGTCCGGTTTTATAGATACCTCCATATTAACCAACATCAAGAAATTAGAAACAGGAAGTAACGTGACAAGTTGAACCAGTCACGTTATTCGGTTTCCACGCTTGACGTGATCCGTACCACAGTTAAGCGGAAAGGAAATCCCAACCACTGTTTTCAAGCAGACCAGGGATCAGATCTCTGAAGTGGTTGATATTGGGATGATAAACATTTGCACAACACTGAAAAGGAAAAAAAAAATTGTAACATGTTAAATCTATAAATACACTAATGTCAGGAAGCATCACCAAGCTAATAAACCTGCACCAATAGTAATGCGAACTATCAAGAATCTCTGTCACGCCCTGTGTTTTGTTTGTCTGCGCATTACAATCACAAATATAACGCCAGCTTTAGACTCCATTGTGCTCAAACATTTTCAGTTCCCAGTTGAACCAGTTTCAGGTCATCTCGAGCTGGCACACACAGACTGCTCAGGTCTTATTCAACGCCAATTCCAAATTAACAAACAACTTCAACTAGCGCACACATGCTCAGACTGCTTGAATAATATCATTTAAAGCAAATTATCAGAATTCAAAGATCCAGAAAAAATAAATAAATACAAAGCTAGAAACATACAAGCAGAGCATGACCGAGTTGTGGCTTGAAACAGTTTCAAGTTTGGATGTTGCGAGTCAGTTTAAAGGAACAGTCCACCGTACTTCCATAATGAAATATGCTCTTATCTGAATTGAGACGAGCTGCTCCGTACCTCTCCGAGCTTTGCGCGACCTCCCAGTCAGTCAGACGCGCTGTCACTCCTGTTAGCAATGTAGCTAGGCTCAGTATGGCCAATGGTATTTTTGGGGCTGTAGTTAGATGCGACCAAACTCTTCCGCATTTTTCCTGTTTACATAGGTTTATATGACCAGTGATATGAAACAAGTTCAGTTACACAAATTGAAACGTAGCGATTTTCTATGCTATGGAAAGTCCGCACTATGACAGGTGTACTAACACCTTCTGCGCGCTTCGGCAGCGCATTGATACTGAGCTCCGTATCAATGCACTGTCGAAGCACACAGAAAGTGTTAGTACGCCTGTCATAGTGCGGTCTTTCCATAGCATAGAAAAATCGCCACGTTTCAATTTGTGTAACTGAACTTGTTTCATATCACTGGTCATATAAACCTATGTAAACAGGAAAAATGTGGAAGAGTTTGGTCGCATCTAACTACAGCCCCAAAAAATACCATTGGCCATACTGAGCCTAGCTACATTGCTAACAGGAGTGACAGCGCGTCTGACTGACTGGGAGGTCGCGCAAAGCTCGGAGAGGTACGGAGCAGCTCGTCTCAATTCAGATAAGAGCATATTTCATTATGGAAGTACGGTGGACTGTTCCTTTAAGGGCTGTATGGAAAATAATATTAACTCCGCAATATTCTGATGGAGTTATGAACTTGAGCCATGGGAAGGATTTCACCTCAGTCACACTCCCACTGCTTACAACCTCCAGGCACTTACTCAAACGAGGATAACCCTCTGTCCACATTAGCAGTTTTCCGGTACTCTGGGGCCTCAGTACTCATCACTAGGCTTTAGAGAGAGACACAGTCTCACACATGCAGCCAAACAGAGAAGCTTTCCCCCCCTTTCAAACCAAAAAAAAGTAATCGATCATTCACACAGTTTTCTAGACTACACATACTCAATTTTCTGCCACAGTGACAATGTTTTGTGGGAAGAAAAAGTAGCGTTACCTCACTATGCCATGATGCACTGCCTGCACCCCAACCACCACTTGCTGTTTGGATTTAAAAAAGCAAATATTTAAGAATGACCCATCCCACGTGACGTCACGACAAATGCGGCTGCCATTTTGGACATGAACTACCAGTAGTCTACCACAGCCAACAACGAGGAACGACGGCGAAGCATCGAAAGGAATATAGCCATCAAAGAAAGTTTTTACTTTCAGCAAGACTTCCATCATGCCATTATATTGTTGTGCACCTGGATGTAGTAACCATCTAGTCTGGCTAACACGACAAAGCTCTACGAGCTATTGGTCTGGCCAAGATATTAAGCCCAACCGTTTCCCAGAGCCCGTGGTTGACCCGCCTCCCTGAAATGCCTCAGTTTGCTATTGGTCGAAGCCAGAAAAGGCTGTGACGAAGCTTAAACCAATCACATCACTCTTTCCTCTGACGCATGCGACGCGACGGGGCTAACTGGTAGATTAAACTCTTACCGAAGCCGGTCGGGAGAAAGGCGAAAACGTCCTTCCTTTCAATAAATACCTCCAGGGCTGCTCTTTGCTCCGTTTTCAATGAGAACTTCCCGTTGAATGCTTTCAATACAGCATCTATGTGCAATAGATGCGGAAGCGTGAATGAAGCGCTTCCGCCATAGATTCTGTAAACAATCTATGGCTTCCGGTCGCAGTTCTACTACGTCAGTGCCTTGAACACGCCTCTACCCAGGGCCGTTGGAGATGCTCAAAGTTGACTGGCTCCCGATTTTTCGGGAGCTTGGAAGAGCTGTAGATAGCTTGCCTGGCCACACTAAACTCGCAACAGGCTCTCGTGTTGCGTCACGCTTAGGATGGGCGGGCCCAGGCTAGTAACCATCAACACAAGGCAAGATTTATCATTTTATCGGATCCTGACAGATGCTGACCGACGGAGAAGATGGATCGCGGCCATTAACAGGAAGGATTGGCAGCCCTCGGCATACCAACACTTGTGTAGTGACCACTTTGTTGGAGGTAAGACGAATAAAATCAGCCAGAAAAAGCATTACATTGCTGTTAACATTTTGTAGCGGCGAGTGTGTAACCAAATAGGTTAAAATAACCCATTGTAGCCTCTTTGTTCTTCTGTAGTAGCTATTAGCTAATGACATTAGCTAATGTTGTGTTCCTTTGCTGTTGGTAGACTGTAGGACAGATCAGAGGTAATGTCCTACAAATAAGTGTTCAAAACAAGAGGAACATGCATTTGTCTCTTAAATCCAGGCCGTTCCCTGTAATCTGTAACAACGGTTGGAGAAAGTAATGGCAAATAGTGAGTGCACAAACCATAGAAGGTAAACTGTACACAGCGCCAGGGCAGTGTGATGGTATGTCTACTTTTAGATTGTGTTAGCTCATCAATGAACACACTCGTCACTCGACGAGTTTCACGTCTTTATGACGGATACTTAAATGTGTGTTAGGTATTATTGTTGCAGGCAAATGTCATTCTCTAAGCCTGCTAACCTCAATTTTTGCAAATACCTCTCCCTCTGCTTGCCCTGTAAATGCCCTACGTCACTGGATAGTGAAGGTGTTTTCTGCATCTCGCTCCTTTTTCTTTTGTTGTCTTCCTCGCATTCAAGTCCACTTCATGTCCAAAATGGCGGTCGCATTTATGAAGGTCACGTGAGTGGGAAGGGTCAATAGTGATTATGTTTCAGCTGGCAACAATTCTTTGAACTAGAGAACAGAATTTTCAGTCCCCTTCCCACAAAGAATTATGATTTTCAGTCCCGCTCCCGCCTGCCATATTTTGTCCCGCTCCCGCCCACAAATCCTGCATGATGCAGACGTTCGCGTTATTTCTCACGAAAGTTCTGGTCATTGGCTTGGGGAATTAAACATGCTGAGCTTAGCTGAGCTCTCCACTGACCAATCCTTCACTTAGCGCACGTAGCGAGGGTGCGCGTTGCCAGGCGGCATGCGCAGCTGAGGCTTTACAGAGATACCCACTGTGAGCTTCACTAGAGGAGCTCTGCTCTTCTGCCATGATCGGAGATCTCAAACACGGAAGAGCGGAAAGGGATCGGAAACGTACGCGAGATTAGACCACATCCGCAAATTTAGGCATCTTAAAATGTTTTTATTAATGCCAAATAAAATATCCAGCACAAATTATATATGCTAGACAAATTAATAATTTATAAATTTTATTTTAAACACATTTTTAGTCAGCGGGACTGCAGCTTATCACCTCTCCCGCCCGCGCCCGCATTGTGCACTCCCCCTCATGCCCGCGCCCGCAATGAGCTTTCAAAATTTGTCCCGCGCCGCACTGCTTTGCGTCGGGTCCCGCGGGTCTCCCGCGGGAGTGCAGGGCTCTACTTTGAACCCTAACTGATGCAGTGAGTAGCTTCTCATTTAATAAACAAATGTCGGAAGACACTGCGGAAAAGATGTTACTGTGTTTCAGAAGGGTTGAGTTGAGTTATTGCCCTGCATCAAGCAAACACAGCTAAGGAAACTGCTGAAATGACGAACCGGGTTAAGAATTGTCCAATGCATTATTAAAATTGGAAGGATCGTGGTGAAGCATCAACTTCGCATAAGGAATGTGCCAACTGGAGATCACTTAAACTCTTGGTGATGTTGCATAGTGTAAGTAAAAATTTTTTTTTCCCCCTCTCTTCCATGATGACACGGGCATAAAATTAGGGCTCAATTTGTGAAAGAGTGGTTCAGGAAGCATGAGGAAATCATTTTCACACATTAATTGGCCACCACAGAGTCCTGAACTTAACCCCACTGCAAGTTTTTAGGATGTGCTGGGGGGAACACAACACCACTTTACGTAGTGGTTTGACTCTCCTGTCATCAATACAAGAGCTCTGCAAAAAAAAAAAAAATTAATGCGACTCTGGACAGAAATAAGCGTTGACTTTGTATAAAGTTGTCAAAACAATGCTATAATCAAAGCTAAAAGTGGTCCGATTTTTTTTTTTTTTTGGCCAGGCAGCATACATTTAATGTCTGAATTGCAAAACAGTGGCATATCCAAAGGTAAAAAAAAAAAATAATCAGCTGCCAAATTAAAATGGTCTCACTTGATGAAGGAAAAGGTATCTAAAATGTACGCAAGTGTTTTAATCCAAGAACGATGGAGTGTTTGAGTTCTCCACTATAAAATTACTCTAAATGCTCATGTCTTTACAAAGAAATTCCCAAGTGTAGTGAAGTGATTTATTTTTTTAATTGCCATGTCAGCACCTCAGGCAATTTCATGACAAGAGCATTACTAAAAGGCATCATCATTTCATAAATTATTAAAGCAAATAATGTTACATAAATAAATGAGATGCTTCAGATACGCACCTCATAAAAATTCCACAACTTGAAGAGCGTTACCTTGTTAAAAAAAAAAAAAAAAAGTTTTCCAAAGCACTTTGAGAATAAAATCGTTCCCTGATGGCATTCATGAGGACAACAAAGTACAATATGCTTGATTTTCAGAAATAGCATGGTGGTGATTCTCCCTTTAAATTTAAATAAATAAAAACCCACCCCACCGTGGATGAGCCTTGAATGACCAATACAACACCTGGCATACATTACTGGATCAAACTGTCTGGTTCGAAATGAGAATATAAAAAAAGTGTCTTAATGATGGCAAGGTTGATTTCAGACAATTTGTTTTCATGACATTCATCCCATTCAGTGCGTCAGCGCAGGTCTGTGGCCTGAGGCTGGGATTTTACATTCAGTGACCTCTTTAGTGAGGGCTCTTTAGGCCACACGTTAAGTACGGGTCTGAGGATTTCTGTAGCCCATTAACACACTGAATGTGGAAGGAGTTTTGCAACACCAACCACGAGCAATAAACTCCCAGTTGCGGAAATATAAAATGTTTTGCTCAGTAAGCTCGATTCCAAGCTTGCTGACAAAAACAACTCAAAACAATAGTGAAGAACAATGCTTCCATTTTATTTTCTGAAAACATTTTTAAGCTCAAAACAGCTGGGCCACAGGCTGCCTTCATGCCTTGTTGGTCCAGAATAAATACCTCCAATTAGAACAGACAGCGAGGAGAGGGGGGAAACAGCATGTTCAATAACTAAGGCACTTACCCTTAATCCAGAGAGAACAGTTATTGCTTATATTGTGAACAGAACATTATCCACACCATCTGAAACACTTTTTTTAAATCTCCATCTACCGCTTTTGAAGCACAGAAAAGTACACTCACCGGCCACTTTAATAGGAACTTCTTGTTTATTCTAAGGCCCTGTCCATACGGCAACGGATTCAGGTGAATCTGATAAAACTGCTTATCGTTTCGGCCTGGCGTCCACATGGCACCGGCGTTTTGGGTGCCCCAAAACGAAATCTTTTGAGAACGGGTTCCAGAGTGGAAAAATCTGGCAACGGCGCCGTTGCGAAGTCGTCTGGATGAGTAGAACGGATTTGTTTACGATGACGTCACAACCACATGACTGTCAGTGCTTGACGCTGGGTAGAAGTGTAACGAACTCGATGCGAGTTGTCAACAAATCCTATAACTTGGTTCATGAAACGCGCTTACAAAATATTTTCACTGCTTTCCAAAAACAAAAACAATCCCGCCAGCAAAAATAGGGGGGGGGGGAAAAAAAAGCGCTCTCACCTCTTCAGATGTTGGTTTAAGTCCGACAATACATTCCTCAAAAAGGGCGTAGAACAACAAAGTAATCCATCAACGTGTAGCATTCAATTTATTCCGGACCATTAAAGAATCCTAGAGGATATCAATGTTGGCGTACCGGCTTCCATTTACCTCCATTCATTCCTCTTTCCGTGGTTTTCGTTTTACGCTACTGATTAAAAATCAAAACTTTATGTGGCTGATGCTACAGAAGAAGGGGTTTACGCGCATGCGTCTACTTCTATTGTTCTGGTGTCTCCGATGGGACCGTCTTACAGCGCACGTAGAGGTGTGGCCTGTGTATTGCATCGTTTTCAGCAAGCGTTGCGTTACCATATGTACCTGATATTTTACTGATCCGTTGCCCATGTGGACGCGATATTTATATTAAAAAAAAAAAGTTTTTCGTTGCCGTTGTCATGTGGATGTAGCCTAAGATTCCTGTTCTTGGCTGGAGGACTGGAACCCAATGTGGTCTTCTGCTGTCGCATGTTGAGATGCTTTTCTGCTCACCACAGTTGTAAAGAGCTGCCATATCCTTCCTGGCAGCTCGAACCAATCTGGCCATTTTTCTCTGACCTCTCTTATTGACAAGGCCACCCACAGAACGGTCGCTCACTCATTCAGTGTTTTTTGTTTTTCGCACCATTCTGTATAAAGACTGTTGTGTGTGAAAACCCCAGGAGATCAGCGGTTTCTGAAATACTCAAACCAGTCCATCTGGCTCAAACCAACACCCATGCCACAATGAACGTCACGCTTTGAGATCACAATTTTTCCCCATTCTGTTGTTTGAATTGGACGTTAACTGAAGCTCTTGATTTGTATCTGCATGATTTTATGCCTTGTGTTACGGTCAAGGGATCGGCTGATTAGATAACAACATAAAACAGCAGGTGGGTGGGTGTTCCTAATACAGTGGCCAGTAAGTGTATTTTAATATCGACACTGTACTAAGAAAATAACTGAAACGCTGTTTACTAAAATCCAATAACTGAAATCAACAAGTGTTTATGTGAAGCATAGTTTTAACTCTTTCATGCACACCCATTGCAAGGTTACTCATCTGATTTGTGTACTTCTTGTGATTGGCGATTTGGAAACTGCTTTTCCATTATAAGCGAGTTTTGAGTCAGCAAGGTCCCCCCCCCTTCTCAGTACAAGGAAATGTGTTAAAACATATTTGGATCCACATATCCATCAAAATCTAATAAATTGTTCCTCATACATGTCAACCCCTTTGGGCGTCCACCTGTAGTATCAGAGGAAGAAATCCATAAAATCCTTATAGCCTTTGAATCGCACCAAACTTAATAAATAAGTAAATATAACTTGCCTGAGAACTTCGTCCAGCATGTCGAAAACCGCCTCGCCCGTGCCGATATTGCACACGGGCATGTCTATGATTCTTGACTTCGCCCCCGTTTATGTCGAAGATCCGCACCAAAACGGCCAGTCGCTTGTCCGTCTTGTCGTCATTGGACTCGATCATCAAGGAAAATGGCGACGTCCGGCAGTGCTGGATGATCGGTAGTGTAGCTTCAGGGGCCAAGCTCTTTGATTATTTGCGTTGTTTTGGTGCGCCTACAGCTGACAGATTTCGCAAATCGTACTGTCCGTGCAAATTCGCGGCAACAGTTCTGTCAGGTGGTCCGCGACGGCTAGTGGCAAATTGTGCTGAGCAATAAAATTACAGATCGTAACTTCTGCTCTTATTACACTTGTTGGTTGATCATCGGTCTTGGGCTTTGCAAACATTGTCATTTGCGGCTGATTCTGTTTCTGGTGCAAATTTCGCTGATGTAGTTTGGACCTCACGCCGCAAACTCCAGACGCTGCAACTTTTATATCTTGCACACAAACCGTGCAGTGCGCATACTCCTCATTTTTCGCCTGAACAATGACACCATTAAATGTCTCCTTCCATTCAGGAAGATACCGCCCGCCGTATCTCATTTTCTTTCTCGGTGTTCCCATTCTTTCACTCAGCAGACGCTATTCAAAATCTCTCAGGTGTAAACAATGTCGCTCTGCACAATGAGAAAATCGTTCGAACAATGACCGTTTGGCACGTTTAAATGCAGATCGTACGCATGACCGGAACGAGCGAAGTCTCAGTCACGATACTGCACGAGGCTTGAGGAACAAAACATCCGGTTTCGCATAGTCTGGGTTATCTGCCCCTGCATACACGCTGTTCTTTGTCTATAAATCGAGCTTCTGTATATTTTTGCGACGATCAGCTGACGATGTTCAAGTAAGATACACAAAATAAATTTAGTATGTAGTGGAAGTTCATTATGTCTAAGTATTTTTAAGTTCGTTTCTTAGACGAGGATTTTAAGCTCGTTACCTTGTTGACAGTTTCGGCGTGAAACTTCCGCCTTCCTCAGAATTGTCACCAGATGTCAGGTGGTGACGTGCCTTATCAGCTGATGTTACGTTACGAAATATTATATCAACACCCCGGTCAAACTATACAAGAACCTCCGACAGTTGCTAGTTCACCCCAAAGGCAAAATACAACCGGACAACAAATGCAACGTCATCTATGAAATCCCTTGCCGTTCATGTAACAGTCTATATTGGTGAAACGGGCAGATGCTTCCATACACGAAGGAAATAACACCAAATAGAATGTGAGAAAGAAACAACAAAAAGACTCACAAGATCCGAAAAAGAAAAAGCATACCAAGAAAACCTAAAAATCAGCCATTTCAGACCACTGCAAACGACAAAAATCACATAATGAATTGGGAAGAGGCCAGAGTCATTCGCACTGAAGAAAATAAATACCAGCGTTGGATTTCAGAGGCAGTGGAGATACGCAAGCGGGCAGAAAGGACAATAAACCGGGATGAGGGAGCGTACACGCTGTCACACACCTGGAGCGCCGTCCTGGGGGAGCGACCTGACAGCAGGAGGCGTGGACTACCTGTCAAATCGGACAGGACGTTCATGCCTCCGTAACGTAACATCAGCTGATAAGGCACGTCACCACCTGACATCTGGTGGCAATTCTGAGGAAGGCGGAAGTTTCACGCCGAAACTGTCAACAAGGTAACGAGCTTAAAATCCTTGTCTAAGAAACGAACTTAAAAATACATATATAATAAAATAAATTTAGGTCAGAGAATACTGAAAAACCGTAAGACTTTGTTTATACGCCCGTACGCCCTTGAAATGAGCTAAAATCCGTATAATTTCCGGACAATCCATATAGGTTGACACGTATGGTTCCTTAGCCCATGAGTCACCTTGCCTCAAAATCGTATCAAAATCCATTCACGACTTTGAGTGACATTGGCAAAAAAGGCAAAACAAATGGAGGCGAAAACAATGCGAGCATGACATTGTAAATTCTAACGCATACAAGACCTTGTGAGCCTTTTGTGCTTCAGTTCACATAACGTAATGCCCAAATAGTGGTTTCACAGCTGGATTAACACTAAAAAAAATACTAAATGGTCATTTAGTTAGTGATTTATGAATATCCTCGTTTATGAGCGACAAGCATTACATAATCCTGCTTTATGGCCTGCTTACTGAAAAACACCTCTTTGTTGAGCCATCACTCATCACGCTAAAGTAAGACTCATATGATTGTGAAATATGCTCAGAGCTCAAATACTCCCAGGGGAGATCTGCTCAGACTCAAAACTGTTCTTCAATCTCCCTCTCCGTCACTGGAATGCTGAAATATTACACATCACACTGCCAGGCCAGTTTTAAACAAATATGAGATCTGGAGATGGTTCAGAGATCATAATATAATAAAGGCCCGGTCCCACAACACCGATAACTAGAACTCTGCCTGAATTTAGTTCCAGTCTGGAGCAGTCACACCACAACTATAATCTCGCTTGGTCCCGACACTCCAGGAAATAAATGCATGCAACTTAGGAAAAAAGTCATGGAAGTTTTTTCCAAGTAGTAGCACCTTTTTCCGGGTCATACCGTACAGCTTGGACTTCAAAATAAGCCATGTACATAATCTGGCAGTTGATCTAATACAGATAGGTCATGGACTACGGAAATATAATAAAAGAGGATACAAAATACCGAGTGGTTACAGATTTTAATACGAATGCATCACAGATGCTAGGAATTTACAGATTGGTTACAGATGTTTCAGTATATTACAGACTGGTTACGGATTTCATACAGATGATGCATCATGAATAAAAAAAAATTAAGTCTAAAACAAAAAAAAGTTTGGACTGACGAAGTTCAGAATAGTAAATTAAACATTTATGTGATTTTCTGTAAATATCCATGAAAAGATCCATGCTTTATTTTTTTTTCCTCCGTGAACCCGTATTCCGTGACTTCATGATGCAACAAGGATGTACCAAAAAAAAAAAAAAAAAAAAAAAGCACATGCTCAGACAACGTCACATGCAAACAATCACCTGATTGGTCAGATGTTTTATGGGATCAGGTCGAGGCCGGGAAAAATGGCTCCAGAAGCAATCTCAGTGATACGGATAAACCCAGGCCTGGGCTATAGGGATCGTTATCGGTCTGGTGTGACCACCAACCATATAAACTGCAGGGGACTGATTTATTTATAGTTATCGTTCGAGTTATATGTGGGACCGGACCTTAACACTGAAAGATGAACAAGTACTCACTGAGAGACAGGAAAATTCTGATCAGGGAGTAGTCGAGTTCAGCTGCGTAGTGTTAAATGATAAAGCAGTCTTACCAATCGGAGACTCTTCTGCTCTGGACACAGGTGTCAGAATGTCTCTATCATCCATAAGTACAGAAGGGTTCATGTACTAATAACTGATCTATTGCCCCTTTTCCACCAAAGCAGTTCCAGGGCTGGTTCGGGGCCAGTGCTTAGTTTGGAACCGGGTTTTCTGTTTCCACTGACAAAGAACTGGCTCTGGGGCCAGAAAAAACAGTTCCAGGCTAGCACCAACTCTCTGCTGGGCCAGAGGAAAGAACTGATTACTTCAGCAGGGGGGGCAGAGTTGTTAAGACCAACAACAATAACAAGACCGCGCAAGATCGCCATTTTTAAGTGACAAGAAGCAGCAGCTGTACAAACGCGAAGTCATCCATTATTATTGTTGTTGCTGCTGCTTCTTCAATGTTGTTTTTGCTTCGATATTCGCGCCAAGGTTTATGCAAACGTAGCGACGTAACTGACGTATACAGCGACGTAATGACATGGCTTCCCTTAACACCCCGAGCTATGGAAAAGCAAACTGGTTCTCAGCTGGCTTGCAAGTTGAACGAGTTGTGAACCAGCACCAGCCCTGGCCCCGAACCAGCCCTGGAACTGATTTGGTGGAAAAGGGGTATATGTGAGGACACATGTCCAGTCTTCTTCAGTCACTACTATTCAAATGTGGATGACTGAAAACCTTTGAGCTTGATGCAAGTTTAGCAGGTAAGGAATAAAACATGTCGGGTGTGAGGTTATAGAAAAAAAATAAAAATCAACCCTGAAATGGTAAAACAGCACTTTCCTAAAATGCTGTATTCCTCTCATATCAGTTTGTCAGGGTTTACCACTTTTTATAGATAAAAAACAAACCCCACACCCACAGCTCGATGTTCCTAAGAAACCAGAACATGGAAATCCACACTCAAGACTCTCCCATGGTCGAAAACTTAACTGTTACAAAGTGCTGACAATAGAGGCGCTTTCTATAAACCTCTCCCAGAAACTTTCACAACGTCAATATTTTTTTTCCTTTGTTAAAGAACATGAATTTTAAGGTCAGTTTATTAGACATAGCTTATGTTGAGCATCTGCCATAGAATGACCAATTTCTATAGTAACTACTGCACACGATTCTATCCATATTCACTGGATATGAGCAATTGTGCACTCTGATTGGCTACTCTACTACGAGGCTATCAGCTCATATACCGTGAAGAGAGAAAAACAATGGTCGCGCATGTTGCTGAACCAACCGAGGATTGAAGGAAAAAAAAAAAAAAAAAAAAACACCCCCCAAAATACAAAGCAACAAAATATGGAATAAAAGTATTTAATGGTAAGAACATTTTTTTATTTTTCAATAATTACTACTACAGCATTTTTCACAAATTGCTCCTGCCATTTCACCAATTTGTTTACATTCTAAGCAGAAATTAATTTTGTCTGACATTTTGTATAAAAGCTTTTATCGAATTTGGAAAAAAAAAAAAAAAAAAAAAAAAAACTCAAAATCCAGTGAATATGGATAGAAAAAAAACGGTTATTCCACTCAGTCTAGTCATCCATGGCTTAGGCTACATCCACACGATGAGATTTTTTTTTTTTAGCAGGTAAAAAAAAAATAAATAAATAAAAAATATTATATACATCGCGTCCACATGGGCAACGGATCAGTAAAATATCAGGTACATATGACAACGCAACGCTTGCTGAAAACGATGCAATACACATGCCACACCTCTACGTGCGCTGTAAGACGGTCCCATCGGAGACACCAGAACAATAGAAGTAGGACACATGCGCATAAACCCCTTCTTCTAGTCATGTGGTTGTGACGTCATCGTAAACAAATCCGTTCTACTCATCCAGACGACTTCGCAACGGCGCCGTTGCCAGATTTTTCCACTCTGGAAACCGTTCTCAAAAAATATCATTTTGGGGCACCCAAAACGCCAGTGCCGTGTGGACGCCAGGCCGAAACAAACAATTTTATCGGATTCACCTGAATCCGTTGCCGTGTGGACAGGGCCTTATAGCCAACTCGGTGCTACGTGCCTCATCGGCAATCAGCTCATGTATGACTCGATTTCATGGAATAACTTAATTAGAACAAGAGTATTCATATAAACCTTTTTTCATAATAAACACTCATACAACGCATTCATACAAGAAAAGCTCCAGAAGCTGTTGTTTACTCGGTAGTCTCTCTTCCATGATGTGAGCAATGCTGAATATACACAAATCCATGAACCCCAGGGATTACAACTCACTCCTCCGAAACCTCTATTCATAAAGCAGCAACAAGAGGCATAACATGTTCCAGGTCAGGTCCAGATCGACATGTTGAACTGTACAAACTCAACATAAAATAGCAGTCAAATGTTTGGACACACCTTGTCAAGCAGTAGGTTGTTTTTTTTTTATTATTAAAATACACTTCATGTCTTAAAGTAATGATGGATGTCATTTCTCTTTACTTGGTTGAGCGGTTCTTGACATAATATGGATTAGTACAGTTGTAGAATAGGGCTATTTACTGTATTATTTACTATTTACCGTTTGATCTCAAACGCATTCAGAAGGCAGGAAACTAGTCCACTAATTAGCTTTTGACAAGGAACCTGTTAATTAGAAAGCGTTCCAGGTGACTACCTCATGAAGCTGGTTAAGATAATGCCAATAGTATACAAAGCGTCATCAAGGTAAACACTGGATACTTTGAAGAATCTAAAATAAACAATTCTTTACCACACAATTCCACGTTATTTCATAGTTTTGTTCTACAGTGCAGAAAATACAAAAACACAGAAAAACCTATGAATGACTAAGGGTGTCCAAACTTTTGACTGGTACTATAGACTGTTTTTTTAAATAATTAAACCTTTCCTGAGCAAAATATTATTCCTCCAAGCCAGCTGGAGTTTATTGGAGAGCAAATGCTGAGCACACAAAAGCTCCGTCATATATTCCTCTTTATTGTTTGTAAACAGAAAGAGACATATGTGCAACCCAGTAATAAAAAAAAAAAAAAATTTAAAAAGGCCAAGCTGACCAACCTGGCACTACTTGGTCATAATCAAACTGAAGAATCTATCAAGAATTAAGTTTGGAATCAGACTCTCACGAGTTCAAAAAAAAAAAAAACCGTTATCCATTTATTAATCTGGACTGAAGAGAAGCAGCTAAGCCAACACTTTCAGTGGCTAAAGGATCCTAAGCGGTGGCCTATCCTGCAATGGCCAGACGACATTTACACTGTAGTTTTCATACAAAAAATAAATACACCTTTCATGCTTACAACTTGGTTCAAGATGCAAATATTCATGATTACAGCACTGAGATGTCGTGGCAGTGAAGTCGATGATTGCTGCCCACCCAGACACCATGGAACCATTTGTTAGCTAAACATCTACGTTATACCGTAGGCAACTCCTCAATAAGAATGTTACACATTAGCTGGTTAGTTTCTTCATGCAGATTTCAGGTGACCTGCAAAGGTGGGTTAAACTAATAAACAACGCATGGAAGGCCCATTAAACTCTAAACCTGTTAAATTAGCTAGTCAGCAAGCCAGATTCATTCAGTGCGTTTACATGCACATGGAGAGAATCGAATTTCTGCCGTTGCTCGACTGAAATCGAAGTTCTAAATGCGATGTATACACCTTAATTCGGCTGAAATTGAACCGAACTTGATTTCTCGGAATCGAGCTACACGACCTAGATTACGCGATTTCTGCCGAGCTACTTAGTGCATGTAAACCCTATCGAGCTATGTAGTCGAGCTACTTACTTCAGCGCTGCCCCTTCCGGAAGTGACGAGCGACCAGACCACGAGCGGGAAACACAACAGCCTCGGTCGGCATGACAACAGCATGAATCTTTTCTTTTTGTGGCATTGTTTGCACTGTTAAAATTTAGCTCACTTACTGTATCACCAAATACATCTGTACGGCTGTTGCATAGCTGTAAATTGTGTACATAAGTCAGTGTGTGTGTGTGTGTGTGTAATATATACATGTCCAACATCTGAAGAATGTCAATAAAAACAAAAACAACTGAACTTTGTGTGTTTATTAAGACACGTTAAATTGTAAGCAAAAAAATGGACTTTAGAAAAATATACAATTGTGCAAAATAAGTTGTCTTACAAAACAGTGGTCTGCGCAGGACAGTTTGTAGCCATACAGTCTGTTAGAGCAAGCCTAACAGCTTGAGCACGGAACTTGTGAGCACGGAACTGCCAGTGTTGCCAAATTGGGAGGTTTTAAGTGCATTTTGGCGGATTTGAACATGTTTTGGGCTGGAAAACGTCAGCAGTATCTGGCAACACTGCTGATAACTTTGTTTATACTCTTGAATAGCTCTTCTTCATGACGACAACTGGAAGTGTACCAACACGATGGGGCATGTAGCGCCACCTGTGGCTCGGGTGCACAATGTACCTCACACAGCTCGATTTCCTTGTGTGCATGTAGGATTGGATTTCTCTGGCACCCCTGCTGGGACCCTTAGCTCGATTACCGACAGTAGCTCGATTTGGATGTGCATGTGAACGTACTGATTGATACAATAGTTACTGATCCGAGATGAAGTGGACACTGCAGCAATGGTATTCCTTGGATCAATTAGTAATTTGTTTTTATTCATTTGCACATAAAACCCTTTAGAATTTTCTATAGTTTCTGCATAAATATGACCTAAAACAAAAGATTTTCACACAGGTCCTAAAAGTAGATAAAAGAGAACCCAGTTAAACAAATGAGACAAAAATAGTATACTTAGTCATTTATTAATTGAGGAAAATGATCCAATATTACACATCTGTGAGTGGCAAAAGTATGTGAACCTTCGCTTTCAATACCTGGTGTGACCCCCTTGTGCAGCAACAACTGCAACTAAACGTTTCCGGTAACCGTTGATCAGTCCTGCACACCAGCTTGGAGGAATTTTAGCCCATTCCTCCGTACAGAACAGCTTCAACTCTGGGATGTTGGTGGGTTTCCTCACATGAACTGCTCGCTTCAGGTCCTTCCACAACATTTCCATTGGATTAAGGTCAGGACTTTGACTTGGCCATTCCAAAACATTCACTTTATTCTTCTTTAACCATTCTTTGGTAGAACGACTTGTGTGCTTAGGGTCGTTGTCTTGCTGCATGACCCGCCTTCTCTTGAGATTCAGTTCATGGACAGATGTCCTGACATTTTCCTTTAGAATTTGCTGGTATAATTCAGAATTCATTGTTCCATCAATGATGGCAAGCCGTCCTGGCCCAGATGCAGCAAAACGGGCCCAAACCATGATACTACCACCACCATGTTTCACAGATGGGATAAGGTTCTTATGCTGGAATGCAGTCTTTTCCTTTCTCCAAACATAACACTTCTCATTTAAACCAAAAAGTTCCATTTTGGTCTCATCCGTCCACAAAACATTTTTCCAATAGCCTTCTGGCTTGTCCACATGATCTTTAGCAAACTGCAGACGAGCAGCAATGTTCTTTTTGGAGAGCAGTGGCTTTCTCCTTGCAACCCTGCCATGCACACCATTGTTGTTCAGTGTTCTCAATCTCAAGATTGTACACAATCTGTCTGACTGTGGATTGGTGGAGTCCAAACTCTTTAGAGATGGTTTTGTAACCTTTTCCAGCCTGATGAGCATCAACAACGCTTTTTCTGAGGTCCTCAAAAATCTCCTTTGTTCGTGCCATGATACACTTCCACAAACATGTGTTGTAAAGATCAGACTTTGATAGATCCCTGTTCTTTAAATAAAACAGGGTGCCCACTCACACCTGATTGTCATCGCATTGATTGAAAACAACTAACTAATTTCACCTTCAAATTAACTGCTAATCCTAGAGGTTCACATACTTTTGCCACTCACCGATATGTAATATTGGATCATTTTCCTCAATAAATAAATGACTAGGTATAATATTTTCGTCTCATTTGTTTAACTAGGTTCTCTTTATCTACTTTTAGGACTTGTGTGAAAATCTGATGTTTTAGGTCATGTTTATGCAGAAATATAGAAAATTCTAAAGGGTTCACAAACTTTCAAGCACCCGTGTATAACTTCATTGATCCAGCAAGAAGAGAATGATTTAAAAAAAAAAGTTGTCCTAGGAAAGGTGGGGTGGAGATGATTGGCTGACCTTTTAATTACTGTAATTATGAATTTGAAAGTTGAACTTTTTGGGGGGGGGGGGGAATACTGGGAGTAGGTTGTGGATTGACTGCAAAAAAAAAAAGAAAAAAAAAGGTTTTGAATCAAAAACAAGGAGATACCAAGGGATTTAAAAAAAAAAGGGGGGGGGGGAGTAGAACTGGCAAATCTATTGGAAAATGTTATGTTCTGATAAAATGTTTTTGCAGAGTAAAAATACTATTAAGATTGATTTTAAAGGTGCTTGCGCAGACAATATGACGACATGTCAGGATAAATCATTGTGCAATACAAGTTGAGAAGAATTTTGAGTTAACATGTGCTTTATTCTTCCCTCCCAATCAGCTGTAACCACGACAGTCTTCTGCTGGCTAGGAAAGGTTTTTAGACGAACTGATTGACAAGCCAAAATTTAATCGCTACAGTCTTCCACTATGCTTTTCTCCCGACACAGAAGGTACGGCTGACATCCGAGTGACACGTCTCACCTGCGGTCTCTGTAGGATAAATATGAAATATCCCTGACCTCCTCACAACTATATAACTATCAATACTCTAAATAAAATGGGCCACCAACCTTAGTCAACATGCGCGTCACTGCATCCACAAAGTCTTCATCACTTAATACAATTAACAGTTATTCCATGAAATCGAGTCGTACATGAGCTGACAGCCGACGAGGCCCGTAGCACCGAGTTGGCTATAAGCCATGTATGACGAGATTAAGTGGAATAATTGTTTTATTCTTTCCATGTTCACTGCATTTTGAGAGAAACAGCATTTTTATTTTGTAAATTTGATAAATAAAAACTACACAAAACATGACAAAATAGTTCCCGCTTACAATGTAAACAAACCAGCGAAATGACAGGAGCAATTTGTGAAAAATGCTATAATAAGACTTGAAAAATAAAATGTTCTTACCATGAAATACTTTTACTTCATACTTTGCTGCTTTTTTTTTTTTTTGGGGTTTTTGTTTTCTTCCTCGGTTGGTTCAGCAACACACTCCACCATTTTGTTTCTCTCTACTCATGGTACATGAGCTGACAGCCAGATAGTCATACATGTCAACCTATACGGAATGTCCGTATTTTATACGGATTTGATTCAATAAACGTAGTATACGGGCGTACAAATAAAGTTATACGGATTCTTTAAAAAAAACTTCAATATTTAGAGCTATAATCAATTCCCACGATGATAAAAGAGCGCATAACATTTACAAACGTACTGTACACCACAGAAAGCACAAACAGCCAGTAGAGAGTCTTATGAAATCGCACGTTATCTTGTGGTAGCGAGACTTCGTTCCACTTTTGATCATGCGCACACCGCATTGCGAGAATCCCGCCAACCTGGAAGTAACATTTTGTTTGAAACACATATTTCCACCTGAGCGACTTTCAAGAGTGACTGAAAAGATTCTGAATGGGCACTACGGCAAGATCGACACAGACGCTTGCTGCGACATGCAGCCTCGTGAGGCATTGGTGCGGAGTGCTAAAAAAAAAAAAAAAAAAAAAGCTGTCATGGAGTACAATTCAGAACATTAGAGTGACGCTGTGTTTTTGTCGAACATTGGAGCTTTGCATTCATTCTGAAGGTTTATTGTTATTAATATTGAATAAAAAGTAACTTGGATACATCATTGTTAATTATCATTCAAAATATAGGCAAATTATTTTAATTTGCATCTTATACGGATTTTATAAGGGAAATACGGATTTTGGAGGTTGGTTATACGGGTTTGATTGACCAAAGGTTGACATGTATGGATAGTAGATATAGAGTAGCCAATCAGAGCGTGATTGCTCATATCCAGTGAATGTGGACAGAATATTAGATAGTTATAAGCAAAAAAAAAAAAAAATCCTTTGGGGTTTTATGAAAAGCGCAAAAATGCAGGTATCCGTAAGAGAATAACTGACATTTGGGCCTGTCCCAAATAGCACATGGCATTTGTTTAACATCAAGGCCACAGTTCTACAAGCACTGCAACAGTTTTCTTCACTCTCCTGTAGCATCATTTATACCTAGCGATAATAGCTACAACACACCACTACTATGCATCGGAGGAGTCTCTGAATAACGTCTTTGGTTTGTTTGTCTCAGTACTACTGACACTGGGAAAGCATTAGATGCAAAAAGAAAACCAAGTCTAATCAGAAGCGCATGATCCCAGAGATAGATTAAAGGGGCCATTATAATGTCATGCTATGTTTAGTTTTTGAGAAATGAGCAGTTAGTTCCTGAATTATTTAGTTCCTTAATCGTCTCACATTGGATGCTGCTATAGAAACAAAACATGATCATACGCTCATCATACCGCAATCATTTGAGCTTGTAGACAAAACAACCTGGCATAAACTCATCCATCCTGTGTTAAATCATCTATATATGAGAGCGAGAAAACGTTCAAAAGTTATTACAGACATCATCCAGGGAGGGCTACAGTGATGGCTTATTTAAATAAAAGACCTGAAAGCTATACTGAAGTACTGAATCCACTATTATGATGAACTTTAGTACTTTTCACACAACACGAGTAAACTGCAGAATAAGTAACTGAACATATTTGCTCAACCCATGTAGTGTCTCATTACTGTTGGGTTTCAGTCACGCGACTTTTCTTAGTGCTTTTACCGGAAGTGAAATAGCTGGTGGTCTAAACGGCTGCCGTAGTGCAAACAACTAGCGATAAGTTATCAGAGTACGCTCGTAATCTAGAAGCCACTGCTTGCTTTAAATATATTCAGAAGATTGCTATGTGCGACGGAATCGACCCCTACAGTCTGGGAAAGAAGGATTTGTCATACGATCTCGAAAACTACCCTTCAGTCAAGTTCCCCGACATCTCAAACTATCTGGTGTTGCAGACGTCCTTCTACACCGCAAAACAGATGAAAGCGTGGAAGAGTATGGAGGCTTACAACTGTTTTGTATGTGGCTGGGTAAAGGACCTCGGGATCAAGTCGCTGCCGAATGAATCCTGTATCGTTTTTCCACGTGTAAGTATTTTTTTTAAAGCTTTTCGTTCACATCTTTACAACGAAGCGTTGCAAGTTGAAGTGTAAACAAAACAGTTCACTTGATTCTCACTTGCACTGGTTCTTGTCTCTCAGGTAAATCATTCACAAAGATCATCAGAAACCCCTTTAAAGACCTGGATCTAATGCCGCTTTTCCACAACAAACGCGGCTGAGCCGAGCTGAGCGGGGCTGTTGGAGTTGCATTTCGACTACAACCGCGCTGAACCGTGCTGGCTGGAAGTGGGTGGACACATTGGGTGGAGTTAGCGAAAGTGGGTGGACGTCACGTGATGTCGTTAAGCGGCGCAAACAGTGACATCAGTGACCTTTTAAGCGGTAGTCTCACGACCCGGATAGTAAACAATAAACATGGAGGACATGGAGTCGTTAGTGTTGCTGGTCTTGGTGCTGTGGCTTGTTGTCACCGACAACGCCAACAGATACTGGCAAGAGCGTATAGATGAGGCGAGGCGCATAAGGCTTCAGAAATTCTCGTAATTCTTCTTCTTCTGGGTTTACGGTGTTTGCAGATCCCAGCGTGCTCGCGGGGTGTGTGTGGGCATGTGAGGACACTCCTCCTCACCAATCAGTGCACAGGGGAGTGTCTGCTCACACCCCCAGCCTCACTCGGCTCGCTTCAGCCCCACTCCAAAACCGTGCGAGTTTTGGGTGCTAAGCAGGGCTGAAGCGAGCCGAGTCGTGCTGTTCTGAGGTAGTCGAAACGCGAGCCGTGTCGGGCTGAAGTGAGCTGAAGCGAGCTAAAAAAGGGTAGTGGAAAAGGGCCATAAGTTAAATAAGATGGAGAAGTGATCACGGTGCATTGTAACTGTACGGCTGGGGAAGAATTTTGTCCCCACCCTCACGCATACGGACTTTAGCACTTCGTGACTTAAAAAAAAAAAAAAAAGTACCGTAAAATAACGACATATAGCAAGAAAAGTACTTGGAAAACACTAAGGACATAGCTGAGAGGGAGATACAAACCTTTCACTAAGTGATCACTGCAAACTCTAGCATGCTTCGACTCCACTCCCTTCGATTTCAGCGAGAGGTTCAAAAGCCGCCTCTCTCAACGTCTTTTTGTGAAATCCTGTGTTCGTTTACGGGGAACCCTGAAGAAACTTATCAGTTTCACAGTTTGATCAAAACAAACAAACAGTGTAAAATGTTTTTCATGCGAACAATGCACCTTCTCCATACAAACGCTTCGTCAATGGAGCTTTGGTAGAACACCAGCTAAAATTTTGAATAACTAATGAGGTGGATGTGACGTCATGTGAAACCAAGCAATAGCAGAGGAATTAGTAACACACCACTTCGGCAATGACTGCTGTATACTGATGTAAATGTTGCATAGTTGAAAAGTATTGAGGTATTTCACCTGACGTCACAGGGTCACGTGATGCTCCGGTGTCCGCCATTTTGGACGGCAAGCTAGCTAATGTCAACAACAGTAGCTAGTATGTTACTGTAGCAATGTTTATGTTCAGTCATTTGGATGACTGTTAAAACCTTTCCGTCTCAAGTTTTTCCTTTACTGGATTTACTAGTTTACTGAGCCAGCCCGCCCCGGAGCGCTAGCTAGCCGGCCAGCCAGCCCGCCCGCCCCGGAGCGCGCTCAGTAAACTAGTAAATACAGTAAAGGAAAAACTTATAACGGGCCATGTCTCAACAGACTAAGAAGTTATTTCAATGACATTTAATAACATTTTGTTTATCCTGAGGACCGAAAGTAAATGAAAATGTGAACAAATCTTAGCTGTCAGTGAACAATCCTGGTGGAAGCAGGTAAACGTCGTTCTCTAAGCCTGCTAACCTCAATTTTTGCAAATACCTCTCCCTCTGCTCGCCCTGTAAATGCCCTACGTCGCTGGATAGTGAAGGTGTTTTCTGCATCTTGCTCCTTTTTCTTATGTTTTTCGTTTGTCGCCTTCCTCGCATTCAAACTGATTCGAGCCGTGCCGTCCAAAATGGCAGCATCACATGACTTGGTCACGTGAGTGAAATACCTCAATACTTTCCCCCTCAACAAGTCATACGATTTGCCACCACTAACAAAGCAAAAAAAAAAAATCTCACACCTGCATCCAGAATTACCTTGTGTATAACCTGCTGCTTAATCACCAACACGGGTTCAAAATCTAATTTTGCCAAATACATAAACGCCACAGGCACTTTAACTAGTGCGTGCGTTCAGGACACATGACTGCTCATTTGCCATTTCCCAGGAGGAAGCAAGAACAGGCAAAAGCAACTGTGGTGAGAAATCATCTGCCAAACCCACAAGGCAGCACTTTTAAAGAAGTAGTAGTAGCGCTGCGTGCTGGGTAAATCCCGGAAGGCTGAGATAGACTGATAAAGCTGGCATCGCACACCACTGTGGCTTTCTGTGGCTTGGGAGAGCTTTTTTCACCCCCATTCAAAGCACAAGTCTGACAAAAGGCCTTTCAGCAAGTCTCCTTCTGTCCTGAACACAAAGATCGGCTGTGGTTTTCTTTCACATGTAAATTGAAGAGCAGCGTAAGCACCGAGCCTGCACAGCCATGAGCTCTGTACGAGTCACCAGTCTGGCTCATCGGTTTCATTCTCATAGACATATTCCTTAACTGAACTCTCAGGAGAGGAAGAACTGGTTTTCCCACATAAAGCCATCATCATTATCAATCTGTGCAAATAATTTCACGCCAGAATTCCTGGGAAAACCTGTACGTTTTAAACTATGTGCTTCTTTTCCTTAACTGAGAGAGTAAACAAGCTTCTCACAATCAGCTGCAGGTGAATGCAAGTGTTTACACAGCCTTAAGATAACGAAAATATGCATTGTATACCAACACATTAGCAGGCATCCCTTTTTTATATAAAAGATTTAATAGATATTTTTAAAAATAGTCCACTAAGTGGGTCAAAAAGTTATTCCTCTTTAGCCTTAATAAACGCAAACATTGCTCAGGGTCGCGGTAGATCAGGAATCTTGAGGCACCGTGCACATCTGGCAGAAATACGCATCCTGGGTGAGGTCATAAATGGCCAGCTTTATGGAAAGATGTGAAAGGGGTCAAAGGCTCAAATCACCAAGACCACATTTGGCGGTGGTCTGGCCCACATTATTTTAACAGTGTCACATACTGGGCCACGTTGAACCGTCTACTCACCTGATGTCCTCTGCATAAGTACATTGTCAGAAATAAGGATACAGTCGAAGTCCATTTCTGTCCCCCAAGGTACTATCGACACTTATGTACTCCCTTACTAGACCGCAAGGTAATTGTGTACCTTTTTTTTTTTTTTTTTAATATATATATATATATATATATATATATATATATATATATATATATATATATATATATCTTGCCTGCGACCCTGTAGGTACGGATAAGGCGGCTAGAGATAATGAGATATATATATATAAAAAAAAATCACACTTTTTTTTTTTTTTACTTGCATGGCTTGATACATCCTCTTCTGCTGCTGCAAACAGGAAATATTCCCACTGTGGGATAATAAAGTTCTTCTTATCTTATCAGGAACAAAAAGGTACATGTTCCCAAGCAGTATATAAAGGGAACAAATAAGTACCTTAGAGGGTACTGTCCTAGTGACAACCCATTGTACCTCTAAAAGCACAATAATGTACTTTATTTTCTGAAAGTGCATGTACTCATTTGTGCGTCAACTGTATCATATTGATTAAAGTGCAACACAAACAATAACGTGGTTAAAAACAAACACCACATTTAGTCTTTAAAAACAGAAAATGATATACATGTTTATTTGCATGTAGAGAAGGAAGGCGAGACTTGATCACAAGTGGTTATTTGAGACGCATGTGGAGACGCACTCTAATGCCAGGTGTGAACTGACGTACTTAGAGCTGTCAACTTGCGGTCAAGTCACCCCAGACGCATGTGAATTCCACGTGTGAACAGGGCCAGACATTCAGACCTCAGGTCCAACCCCTCTACCAGCACGTTTTTGAGAAAAGAAGGACGCAAGAATCCAGAGCAAACCCACAGAGAACTCAGACAGAAATCCAAGCTCAGGAAATACCTGATGACCATGGAACTGTGAAGTAACAATGCTATCTCTTGCATCAAGATATAGTATTAATCATTTAAAATTAATCAAATACCAGTTCAAGAGTTCTGTAAGGTAGATATCCTGTCATAATGTACACCCCCACCCCACTCCTTCGGACAGATCGCTTATAACTCAGCCAGATGTCATACACTGCCTTCTCAAAGTCACATCTGGAAAGTGAAATGTTTGTGACGAACTTATTTGCTCATGATTTCCCATACGATCTGGATTGATGGCTGTGTCATTAGGCACAACTCCATTTCAATTTTAATGTTTGTTAAAATGTTGTTTTCATCCTAACAACACTTATAAGGATGCTAACTTTTGCAGTGCAAAATTCACACCAAATCAAGTTCAAAGTGTCTGGCATATGCACAGTAAGGACATGTCCTCTTGCACAATGAAATTCTTAGTTTGCTGTCCACCATGAATACCAATTACAAATAAATAAATAAATAGCTGGAAGAAATAAATACAAATGTAAAAGGCAATATAGTGCAGAAATAAAAGCAAAAGCAACACCACCCAGCATGGTACAAAATAAAGGTAGGGCAGCATGGTGGTGTAGTGGTTAGCACGGTCGCCTTACAGCAAGAAGGTTCTGGGTTCGAACCCAGCGGCCAGCAAGGACCTTTCTGCGTAGAGTTTGCATGTTCTCCCCGTGTCTGCGTGGGTTTCCTCCACAACCAAAGACATGTGGTTAGGTTAATATGGGACGGCCTTGGGCTGAGGTGCCCTTGAGCGAGGCACCGAACTCCCAACTACTCCCCGGGCGCTGTTCGCATGGCTGCCCACTGCTTCAGATGGGTTAAATGCAGAGAGGAAATTTCACAAGTATGTGATGGATAAAGTTGTGCTTTCTTTCTTTCTTTCAATACAAAAATAACGCAATCAAACACGCAAGAAAATACCAAGAGCTGATTACAAATCTTGGAAATCTGAAAGATGTTTCAGTGCCAAAAAAAGTCAATCATTTTGCATATTTGTGGAGACATGCCACTTTCTAGGCGGCACGGTGGTGTAGTGGTTAGTGCTGTTGCCTCACAGCAAGAAGGTCCAGGTTCGAGTCCTGCGGCCGGCGAGGGCCTTTCTGTGCGGAGTTTGCATGTTCTCCCCGTGGGTTTCCTCCGGGTGCTCCGGTTTCCCCCACAGTCCAAAGACATGCAGGTTAGGTTAACTGCTGACTCTAAATTGACCGTAGGTGTGAATGTGAGTGTGAATGGTTGTCTGTGTCTATGTGTCAGCCCTGTGATGACCTGGCGACTTGTCCAGGGTGTACCCCGCCTTTCGCCCGTAGTCAGCTGGGATAGGCTCCAGCTTGCCTGCGACCCTGTAGAACAGGATAAAGCGGCTACAGATAATGAGATGAGATGTCACTTTCTAGTTCAGACCTGGGCATTTTCTGGCCCGCGGGCCGCATCCGGCCCTTTGGTTCATTCTGACCGGCCCGCGTAAGGTTAATTAGAAATTACAAAATAAACGTATTTTCTAATTTTACCTCATGCATGGACTGAATGTGCATTGCTTTTATTCTGAAGTTGTGTTCAACAAAAATGCACTGCGCGCAACATGAACATGATTAGACTACAAATGTGGGCATCATTATTATAATATGACGCATCTTGTTTGATATTTGGAGTAGAAAGACAACATTGTGATGTCTTTATTGTGTTTTGGGGTGAATGTGACTGAAAAAAAAAAAAGGTACAAACGTTCACATTTTGTTAACCATTGTTTTGGGAAATTTGATTGAATAAATGACATTTTTTGTAAGGCAACCTCGTTTTTTCCATACTCTTACCAGTCTTAGCAGCTTGTAAAAATGTTATTTATTGCTTTATATAAAGAAATACAATTAATATTATGCAGAATTTAGTTCAGCCTTATGGTCCGGCCCTCCACAAAATTTTCTGTTTCTCATGTGGCCCCATGGAAAAAAATAATTGCCCACCCCTGTTCTAGTTGAAATGGATGCATGAGCCCCAAACACCACATTACGGAAGAAAAGTACTAGAAATGTATTGATTCACATTAAAATTTACACTCAAAATGGTATTTTCAAGCATTGCACTTTTGTATTTTTATTAAAAACAAACAAAAATAACACAATGAAGAACTGATATTAAAACTATATTACTCTTTTGCTTGGTTATTTTTTCCAATACAAAGCTCTTGGAAGAATATCAGAAAATAACTGACAGATTTATTGTGATTGTTTTTTAATATTTAGATGTTTTTTTAACTCACTCACACACTGTGAAACTGTAACATGATGAAAAATGAAGAAGCAACAAAAGTAGCAGTCTGGATGAAATGAAAGTAATAAACACACCATCAGCGCTGTAATGGATTCATTGTATCTCATTCCCTCACATCCACAAGGCGGATATACAAAACCAACCCAACTTTTACTCACTGTAATGGTCACTTCGTGCTTTTTCAGGCGGTACTTCAGACTCTTCATAGTTGCTCTGTCTCTGAATAAAAGTCCAGTTAAAGGTGTAGAACTCGGTTTAGGAGCTTAACCAAATTCAGAAAGCCCTTCAGCTTTTGCCAAACACAACTCCTCTGCTCCAGAAAGGCGCTTTTCCTCATCAAACAAGAAACTGGGATTTTTTCACCTGACGCATTCAGCGCGAGAACCAATAACACAACAGACACGCGGCTGAACCAATGAGCGCGAAGAACAATCGGAGCTGTAACCAATCAGAGAATCACAGGGCGGGACTTCCTCATCGGTCTCGGTGGAATCGAAGCTTTATAACCTGCCTCTGATGACGTCACATATACCTGAGAATGGGCAGGGCTTGTTGACTCAGATTTGGTATCAACAATAACAGCAGCAACAAAATTAAATAATTCAATCTCATCATCTCATCTCATCTCATTATCTGTAGCCGCTTTATCCTGTTCTACAGGGTCGCAGGCAAGCTGGAGCCTATCCCAGCTGACTACGGGCGAAAGGCGGGGTACACCCTGGACAAGTCGCCAGGTCATCACAGGGCTGACACATAGACACAGACAACCATTCACACTCACATTCACACCTACGGTCAATTTAGAGTCGCCAGTTAACCTAACCTGCATGTCTTTGGACTGTGGGGGAAACCGGAGCACCCAGAGGAAACCCACGCGGACACGGGGAGAACATGCAAACTCCACACAGAAAGGCCCTCGCCGGCCACGGGGCTCGAACCCGGACCTTCTTGCTGTGAGGCGACAGCGCTAACCACTACACCACCATGCCGCCCTTAAATAATTCAATCTCATCAGTTTGATCATAATACTAACAAAATAATAATTTAGCCAAAGTTATGTTTGGTATTTGAAAAAGAGACCTTTTTTTTTTTGTTGGCTCCTTCGACCTCGAAAGATCATGATGGATGACCCCTGCGCCAGGGGTCATCCATCAGTTGTCGAGTTGCAGCGCCTAGTATGACTGTATAGGCCAATTCGTGAGCCGCACAGTCTGCTACAGTTGCGGTTGCTTGGTCGGGTGTCTGTTGATGCCATTTGCAGTCTCCGCTGTCGTCAGAGCCTCCTCTTCCCCCACCGGGTCTCTTTCCTTTCCTCGGCTTCCCAAGCATTACATAAAAACAATTACTGACTCACAAAACGGGTGGCACGGTGGTGTAGTGGTTAGCGCTGTCGCCTCACAGCAAGAAGGTCCTGGGTTCGAGCACAGCAGCCGACGAGGGCCTTTCTGTGTAGAGTTTGCATGTTCTCCCTGTATCTGTGTGGGTTTCCTCCAGGTGCTCCGGTTTCCCCCACAGTCCAAAGACATGCAGGTTAGGCTAATTAGTGGCTCTAAATTGACCGTAGGTGTGAAGGGTTGTCTGTCTCTATGTGTCAGCCCTGTGATGACCTGGTGACTTGTCCAGGGTGTACCCCGCCTCTCGCCCATAGTCAGCTGGGATAGGTTCCAGCTTGCCTGTGACCCTGTACAGGATAAGCGGCTACAGATAATGGATGGGTGGATGAACACACAAAATCAGAAGGCTGTTAAAACTATTGATTTGTGTGATTATTTTAACAGGGCGGCATGGTGGTGTAGTGGTTAGCACTGTCGCTTCACAGCAAGAAGGTCCTGAGTTCGAGCCCAGCGGCCAGCGAGGGTCTTTCTGTGTGGAGTTTGCATGTTCTCCCCGTGTCCGCGTGGGTTTCCTCCGGGTGCTCCGGTTTCCCCCACAGTCCAAAGACATGCAGGTTAGGTTAACCGGTGACTCTAAATTGACCGTAGGTGTGAATGTGAGTGTGAATGGTTGTCTGTGTCTATGTGTCAGCCCTGTGATGACCTGGCGACTTGTCCAGGGTGTACCCCACCTTTCGCCCGTAGTCAGCTGGGATAGGCTCCAGCTTGCCCGCAACCCTGTACAGGATAAGTGGTTATGGATAATGGATGCATTATTTTAATGTGTTTGGTTGAAAATCTTCTTCTTTAGCGTTCTGCCTCATGGCAGGTCCATTCTAATGGTTTCAGCCATCAAAGTTTCTCTGGAAGAATTACAGTAGTGGTTTCCTGTTGCCTTCTACTGGGTTTTCTCCTCTCAACCATTCACACCGATGGACAATTTAGAGTAGCCAGTTAACCAAACCGCATGTCTTGGGACTGTTGGGGAAACCAGAGCACCTGGAGCAAACCCATACAGACATGGGGAGAACATGCAAACTCCACACAGAAAGGCCCTCATCAGCCACTGGGCTCAAACCCAGAATCTTCTTGCTATGAAGCGACAGTGCTAACCACTACACCACCGTGCTGCTCAGTTGAAAAGCCCCCTGGCTGAAATGTTAAATGTTTTGTTTCGATTGTATTAATGACTTCAGTTTTTGTCTGAGGGCGGCATGGTGGTGTAGCGGTTAGCGCTGTCGCCTCACAGCAAGAAGGTCCTGGGTTCGAGCCCCGGGGCCGGCGAGGGCCTTTCTGTGTGGAGTTTGCATGTTCTCCCCGTGTCCGCGTGGGTTTCCTCCGGGTGCTCCGGTTTCCCCCACAGTCCAAAGACATGCAGGTTAGGTTAACTGGTGACTCTAAATTGACCGTAGGTGTGAATGTGAGTGTGAATGGTTGTCTGTGTCTATGTGTCAGCCCTGTGATGACCTGGCGACTTGTCCAGGGTGTACCCCGCCTTTCGCCCATAGTCAGCTGGGATAGGCTCCAGCTTGCCTGCGACCCTGTAGAAGGATAAAGCGGCTAGAGATGATGAGATGAGATGAGTTTTTGTCTGTCTTCATTGTAAAATAAAAAATAAAATAAAAAAAGCTTGTTGATTCAGATGGTAGCCCTGTGATGACCTGGCGACTTGTCCAGGGTGTACCCCGCCTTTCGCCCGTAGTCAGCTGGGATAGGCTCCAGCTTGCCTGCGACCCTGTAGAACAGGATAAAGCGGCTAGAGATGATGAGATGAGATAAAATAAAATTTAAAAAGCTTGTTGATTCAGATGGTAGCCCTGTGATGGCCTGGCGACTTGTCCAGGGCGTACCCTGCCTTTCGCCCATAGTCAGCTGGGATAGGCTCCAGCTTGCCTGCGACCCTGTAGAACAGGATAAAGCGGCTAGAGATAATGAGATGAGATGAGATTCAGATGGTGAAGTGTTTCCACACGAGGCTGTTAGAATATGGGATGCTGATTTGCCCATAAAGTCAGTTTGGCCTTAGCGTTAACACATCAAATCTAAACATCTTATAAAGCATATAAAACTGGGTGCATCAGTTCCTGAGGGGAAACCCAATATACAGTCATTGCATGAGAGAAAACAATTCCTCACTCACCTCAAAGTGAAGAAATAATAGTAATTCATTTGGGCTTAAGAAATAATGTTGATTTATGGTGACATTATCATTAACAGCTGCATATTTTGTAGGTGACTGGTTACTTACTAAGAAAAAAAATGTAGTTTGTGTATAAATGGACTTTCCCAAATATAGTGTCAGTTGCATAAAAGACCCATGATAAATAGATCCATAACCCAAACTTACACACTAGCAAGAGCCCACATGACCAGAACGTACAGTGGTGCTTGAAAGTTTGTGAACCCTTTAGAATTTTCTATATTTCTGCATAAATATGACCTAAAACATCATCCGATTTTCACACAAGTCCTAAAAGTAGATAAAGAAAACCCAGTTAAACAAATGAGACAAAAATATTATACTTGGTCATTTATTTATTGAGGAAAATGATCCAATATTACATATCTGTGAGTGGCAAAAGTATGTGAACTTCTAGGATTAGCAGTTAATTTGAAGGTGAAATTAGAGTCAGGTGTTTTCAATCAATGGGGTGACAATCAGGTGTGAGTGGGCACCCTGTTTTATTTAAAGAACAGGGATCTATCAAAGTCTGATCTTCACAACACGTGTTTGTGGAAGTGTATCATGGCATGAACAAAGGAGATTTCTGAGGACCTCAGAAAAAGTGTTGTTGATGCTCATCAGGCTGGAAAAGGTTACAAAACCATCTCTAAAGAGTTTGGACTCCACCAATCCACAGACAGATTGTGTACAAATGGAGGAAATTTAAGACCATTGTTACCCTCCCCAGGAGTGGTCGACCAACAAAGATCACTCCAAGAGCAAGGCGTCTAATAGTCGGCGAGGTCACAAAGGAACCCAGGGTAACTTCTAAGCAACTGAAGGCCTCTCTCACATTGGCTAATGTTAATGTTCATGAGTCCACCATCAGGAGAACACTGAACAACAATGGTGTGCATGGCAGGGTTGCAAGGAGAAAACCACTGCTCTCCAAAAAGAACATTGCTGCTCATCTGCAGTTTGCTAAAGATCACATGGACAAGCCAGAAGACTATTGGAAAAATGTTTTGTGGACGGATGAGACCAAAATGGAACTTTCTGGGTTAAATGAGAAGTGTTATGTTTGGAGAAAGGAAGACACTGCATTCCAGCATAAGAACTTTATCCCATCTGTGAAACATGGTGGTGGTAGTATCATGGTTTGGGCCTGTTTTGCTGCATCTGGGCCAGGACGGCTTGCCATCATTGCTGGAACAATGAATTCTGAATTATACTAGTGAATTCTAAAGGAAAATGTCAGGACATCTGTCCATGAACTGAATCTCAAGAGAAGGTGGGTCATGCAGCAAAACAACGACCCTAAGCACACAAGTCGTTCTACCACAGAATGGTTAAAGAAGAATAAAGTTAATGTTTTGGAATGGCCAAGTCAAAGTCCTGACCTTAATCCAATGGAAATGTTGTGGAAGGACCTGAAGCGAGCAGTTCATGTGAGGAAACCCAACAACATCCCAGAGCTGAAGCTGTTCTGTATGGAGGAATGGGCTAAAATTCCTCCAAGCTGGTGTGCAGAACTGATCAACAGTTACCGGAAACGTTTAGTTGCAGTTATTGCTGCACAAGGAGGTCACACCAGATACTGAAAGCAAAGGTTCACATACTTTTGCCACTCACAGATATGTAATATTGGATCATTTTCCTCAATAAATAAATGACCAAGTATAATATTTTTGTCTCATTTGTTTAACTGGGTTCTCTTTATCTACTTTTAGGACTTGTGTGAAAATTTGATGATGTTTTAGGTCATATTTATGCAGAAATATAGAAAATTCTAAAGGGTTCACAAACTTTCAAGCACCACTGTAGATCACACAAGACTACAACGTAGGCATACGTACAGCCGTATGTCAAAAAGGGGTGGGTATGTTGATGCCAACCAATAGCTAAGCATGGAAGCCTGAATGGTCCAAACGCCTGAAGAGATACAAAATGGATGTGCTAACAGGATTTTTTTGTCACCTTCTTCTTCTACTATTGACTGCTTCCCTTAGGGGTCGCCCCAGCGGATCTGTTCCACATATTTGATTTGGCACACGTTTTACACTGGACGCCCTTCCTGACGCAACCCTCGCCAATCTATCCAGACCTGGGACCGGCACTAAATATGCACTGGCTTGTACAACCCCAGTGGCTGTTTGTTTTTTTGTTTTTTTTGTCATCCTAAGACACACAAATTGGACATGTTGAAGCAGACACAGAACTAGACCAAGTTTATGGTCCAATCTGTGTTCCATATTAGAGGAGAGAGAAAAGCACAAAAGGATTTGTAGCTAATATATCATGCAGGAATGTATGAATGTAGAATGTAATCTAACAAAATGCTAAACTATTTTGTTATCAAGAACTGTGACTGATTTTTTTTTTAAATTAAAAAGGCTAAAATATCTTCACTATTCCTGAGAAACTGGGCTGCTGTAGGTCTGTTGGAAAATTTAAGTATCATTAGGACAAAAGAAGAAGAAGAAATTCAGTTTAGAGAGAAGACAGGCATTTACTGTATTAATTATGTTTAATAGAAGTACCTACATTTATTGCAAGTTTTTAAAAGGGTAAGTAGTGTATAATATATCCATCCATTATCCATAACCACTTATCCTGTACAGGGTCGCAGGCAAGCTGGAGCCTATCCCAGCTGACTATGGGTGAGAGGCAGGGTACACCCTGGACAAGTCGCCAGATCATCACAGGGCTGACACAAACAACCGTTCACACCTACAGTTAATTTAGAGCCACCAGTTAGCCTAACCTGCATGTCTTTGGACTGTGGGGGAAACCGGAGCACCCGGCACACTCAGGGAGAACATGCAGGTTAAGCTAATTCGTGGCTCTAAATTGACCGTAGGTGTGAATGTGAGTGTGAATGGTTGTTTGTCTCTATGTGTCAACGCTGTGATGACCTGGCGACTTGTCCAGGGTGTACCCCGCCTCTCACCCATAGTCAGCTGGGATAGGCTCCAGCTTGCCTGCAACCCTGAAGAACAGGATAATGTTGGATACAATGGATGGATGGATGGATATACTGTCTCTGATAGTTTTGGTATACAGGGTTCTGTACAAGTTGAAAAAGGTGATGTCCAGGGTTTGAGGAACCTGTAGTGATTTTTCCTGACTGTTTCCTGGTTCTTGAAGTCCTAGAAAGTGGGTAAGAGAGTACCAGTGATTCATTTTCTGTTGTCTTTATTGTTTCCTGCGTTCTGTTTTCCCACACAAAGAACTGCCACTCTTTTTTTATCTTAATAAGGGACATCTTACAATTACAGGTCTATATGGCTCTCAAAACATGACAAGCTCCAAACATATGGCAGCCAAACACACCCCATACACTTAGCATGAGTAAATGCTTCTGTACTCAAGTGCCCACAGGAGATCTGTTGCCCTCTTCTGGCTTTATTGAGAACAAATGAGATGTTAAATTATTTCCCCCCAGTCCAGTGAGGCATAGCAGAGCACTTAGC
The DNA here is from genome assembly GCF_027579695.1 of Neoarius graeffei. NCBI lineage: Eukaryota > Metazoa > Chordata > Actinopteri > Siluriformes > Ariidae > Neoarius > Neoarius graeffei. Next base: position 39,728,753 of record NC_083595.1, on the reverse strand, counting down.
AGAGCTCCAAAGCTGGGCTTTCTTTTAGTTTTTCTAGAACTTGACGCTATACAATCTGTGTATAAACTGAATAATAATATTTTAGTGGAATTGTGACATTTTGTTGCTTCTTTTTGAGAATTGTATTTTAAATGGCTTCGAAGACAATTAACTTTATTATGATGTTTGGTTCCAGCAACAACTAAAGAACAAGTGAAGACTCATTAAAGGGGAACTGAAAGCAAATGTTTTATTATCAAAATTCTATTTATCTCATTTTATTAAATGTCGGAATGCATTTCGGGCGGCACGGTGGTGTAGTGGTTAGTGCTGTCGCCTCACAGCAAGAAGGTCCGGGTTCGAGCCCTGTGGCCGGTGAGGGCCTTTCTGTGCGGAGTTTGCATGTTGTCCACGTGGGTTTCCTCCGGGTGCTCTGGTTTCTCCCACAGTCCAAAGACATGCAGGTTAGGTTAACTGGTGACTCTAAATTGACCGTGAGTGTGAATGGTTGTCTGTGTCTATGTGTCAGCCCTGTGATGACCTGGCGACTTATCCAGGGTGTACCCCGCCTTTCGCCCGTAGTCAGCTGGGATAGGCTCCAGCTTGCCTGCGACCCTGTAGAACAGGATAAAGCGGCTAGAGATAATGAGATGAGATGTCAAAGCAATGGCCGTAAACGAGATTCGTTGAGACCTGTATGAGACATCGTAGGACAGAAGTAAAACGTACAGCAGAAATCAAAGTGACCAACATCTGCCAACGTTGTCAAAAGACGCGCGCGCCCTCCTTTGAATGCTGACGTAATCAAGCTGGAAGTTTTCCCTGTGTTCGAAATCGCTCCCTACTCACTATACAGGGCACTATTTGGTGTGGACACCATTTTGTAGTGCTGTCCAAAACCTTAGTGAGGATTATGTGGGAAACACGCTCAGTATAATATGTACTTATCACAAAAATACATGCATGTATTTATTATTTTTGAAAACCCACCAGAAGCCTGATCTGGCACATTTTAATTGTACGACAGTAATGGTGTAAATACCAGCGCGACGGACTAGTCCTTATCCTGTCGTCTTTCCAACTCTTCTCTACTCCACATTGGTTTGAAGTCGTATGGAATAATCTCCATCACTGATGAAGCTGGCAAATCTCGAAATGAATCTAAATTGGAATGATATGGTGATCTGGCCGCTGTGTAAACAGTTTTCAAAATGGCGGTGCTGAAACTTCACGTTTGAAGTCTCGCACAAGTCTTGTGAAGATCGCGCAGATAAGCGACGCCTGCCGTGGACCATATGAACTACATTCAACGTGGCTAAAAACCGAAAAGGCTGATAAGTGTAATATAATATGCCAATACGAGTCATGATATAAGGTTAATAAAACCGAAAATGTAATTGAAAAACACATTAATTAAGAAATAAAGCAAGTTTAAAAATGACTTCAGTTCCCCTTTAAGGATGAACAGTTGGCAAAATTGCTGTTGTTGGAGCCTGTAGCTGTCTTCTCATAAATTAGGATGAAAGAAATTTGACTCTTGGACAGTTGGGATGAAGGTTAACCAGAATATTTAGGTGAACATTAATATTATACACTTATATCCACATGGAATCTTTAGTGAAGCCTGATAACCTTTCATTGAGGTGTTATTCTATCCACATACTGGATGTGAGCAATCGCGTGCTCTGATTGGCTACTCTACTACTAGGATATCAGATCATATACCGTGAGTAGAGAAAAACAAAATGGTGGAGCATTTTGTTGAACCAGCTGAGGACAAAATAAAAACTCTACTCGAAAACAAACGCCCCAAAAATACAAAAAAAAAATGCAACAAAATATGGAATGAAAGTATTTGATGGTAAGAATGATTTTTTTCAAGAATTATTATTATCGCATTTTTCATAAATTGCTACTATCATTTCGTTGGTTTGTTTACATTCTAAGAATAAATGGCTTTGTATAAAGTTTTTATTTATCGAATTTGCAAAAAAATAAAAATAAAAATGCTCTGTTTCTCAAAATCCAATGAATATGGATAGAATAAAACGGTTACTCCACTCAATCTCGTCGTACATGGCTGATAGCTGACTCAGTGCTACACACCTCATTAACTATCAGCTCATGTATGACTCGATTTTGTTGAATAACTGTTAAATATATGGATTATTTAACCTAATCATCAAACATACGCAAAGCCTTTCACTGTGTAAAGAGTCAGATTGTTGCTTGGTTCATTTCGGCTCTCTTGCCAGTTTATTTTGTAGTCATCTACATGATGAGTAAGCTGTACCATCACCCTCCAGTTGGGTCTACATTATTATTGTTTATTCTATTTTCATTTGGTTCCATTTTTAATTGAGGTTTCATGCAAGTTTCATTTTAGTTATAGTGGAAAAATCAATGACAACAATCCATTAAATATTCCTAAACCAGCTTTAAGACTAAATATAAAATGTCCTCAATTTGCCAAACCTTAACTGAACTCCACTGAGCAAGTGAGCATACTGAAGGCAAGGCTGAAGGTAAAAGGTCACTAGAAAAACCAGTGACAGTGTTTGCATTAAAGATATGGTTATAGGTACCACCAAGGGAGATACATGGCCAGTAAAAAGATGACACTACAGTTAATGTATGTTTATCCTCTTAGGTACAAAATGGTCCTTAAGGCCAAGTTACATCATATTAACTTAAGATCCTTTGAAGAAAAAAAAAAAAACTTTGAGAGTACCATCCCAATTTGCCCTCTGAAAACCAGAGCTAAAACATTTTTTACTCAGAGTGTACCCAATACCAGCAAAGTCTGTAAATTGAAATGAGACCGTCAATGATGGTGTAGCTCACTCTGGCCCCATCTAGTCCAGAAGGAACGATCTAAAGTGGGCCACTTTGTGCAATAAACGTTGTAAGCTATATACACTATATACATGATATATATAGAAGTTATATCCACCCTAGGAATACCTACCTATTTACCAGAAAGAATTCAAAACGGTGAGGAATTGACCAAGAGGAAGTGATTTTTGTTGAACTGCTCATTAAGGCTTAATTTGTCCATAACTTCATCCATAAATTCATAATTCCTGGGGATCCACATCTCACAGGCCCACCGGCTAGTGGCCGAGTGGTAGCGTGTCGATCGGGAGATCGTGAGTTCTATTCACGGTCGGGTCATACCAAAGACCATCATAAAAATGGTACCAACTACCATCTGACAAGGCACGCTAAAATACAGATGCGAGTGGGGAGTTAAACTCTCGTGGTTACCAGAGGACTAGCCCCCCACTGTAACCCTAGCTATGTAATAGGTGAGAGGCCAAGGGCTGCGGAAATGGAGATCGGCGCCACACGGCATGGGAAAGACTTTTAACATCTCACAGGACCTCACCTGGACAATCAACTGCTCCATCCTAGTCAATAAGACTCACCAGCATCTCTTTTTTCTTGAGGACTCTGAAGAAAAAACATCTCTCTTCAGACATCCTGGTGAACTTCTACCACTGTACCATCGAGAGCATTCTAACCAACTGTATTACAGTCTGGTATGGGAACTGCTCTGTTTCAGACAGGAAGGCAGTGCAGAAGGTGGTGAAAATCGCCCAGCATGTCGTGGGAGCCTCACTTCCTGCTATTGAGGACAGCTCCAACGTTAGGATCGAGGCACTCAATGAACTTTACCAGGCCATTAGTGAGCAACAGACAGCGCACCCAGACGGATTCCTCATCACAGCAGGTGACGTCAATCATGCAGATTTAAAAGTTTTACTGCCCAAATTACATCAACATGTGGACTTTCCAACAAGAGGTGACAACTTACTGGACTTGGTGTACACAACTCACAAAGGAGCTTACAAGGCCTCCCCCCTCCCCCACCTGGGTCTCTCTGATCACATTACCATCATGCTGAGACCTACATAGACCCAGAGTGAGAGCCATCAGACCAACACAAAAGGAGGTACGTGTGTGGCCAGAGGGGGCCTCCTATGCTTTGAAAGACTGTTTTAGCACTACACACTGGGACATTTTCAAAGAAGCAGCCACTTACAATGACCACATAGACTTAGAGGAATACACCAAGGCCGTCACAGCAAACATCGCTAAATGCACTGATGATGTCATTCACTGCAAAACCATCACTGTTCGTGCTAACCAGAAGCCTTGGCTGACAGGAGAGGTTCACAGGCTCCTGCGGGCTTGGGATGCAGCCTTTAGGGACGGTGACACCGCAGGTCTAACAACAGCCAGAGCCAACCTGTCCCGCGGCATCAGGGAGGCAAAACGTCAGTACAGCAAAAAAAATATCTGGACACTTCAGCAACACCAGAGATGCACAGCCTCTCTGGTGTGGCATTCAAACCCTCACAAACTACAAATCCCCACCACAGACCTGTGAGAGTGACATCACATTGCTAAACTGCCTAAATGACTTCTTTGGATGCTTTGAAACACAAAACAACACATCAGCACTGAAGACCAGGGCTTTGAACCAGAATTTTTTTCCTATTGGTTCGTTCCGAACAGAAACAGAATTTTAACGTTTCCGGTTTTGGGTTCCACCATTAAATAGACGTTCCCGAACCGGTTAGAACAAAAAAATTTAGTTCCCGGAACGGTTAATTACGTTCCCTGTCAGCTGTTTAACAAATGGCTATAAAATTATGTCTCTGTCTCATCCAGCTTAAGCCAAATGTAGGCTAATTCTATTACAACCTTCATTAAATAAGACAAGAAATAATTCAAAACAATTATTATTTCAAATGTTGGCGATTTGGATTCTCAGTATGTCTTCCCATCTACACAAACAGAAAAAGTGCCAAAAATGAAAGATAATTCGTTTAGTGTGTTACCAAAGGCTAGTCAGGCCCTATGCATTGATAAACTAACAGAGGTTAACGTCATTTAATGTTCGCGAGCCTCTCATTAACGTGGACAAATATATTGATATCGTGTTTGAAATTAACGTTTTTGAATAACGATAGACTGCAATATTTACCTCTTATTTAAGATGTGGAGACGTGATAGTAGTCCACCCTCCCGCTCTCTCCATTCAGTCAGCGAACGTCACACAGGAAGTGAACCCCAGCGGGTCATAGAAACTTGTGCAGGAGAAGAATGACTTTTTTATTTGTAGGCTCCGGAAACTTTGAGGAACGAAATAAAAACCGGTATTAACCGGTTACCATTATTTTTAATAAGCGTTTCTGTTCCGGAACATAAAAAATAATAAAGTTTCTGGTTTCGTTTCTGTTCCATGTGAAATAGAAAAAGTTCCCAGTTTTCGTTTTCATTCCTTGAACCGGTTCAAAGCCCTGCTGAAGACCACTCCTCCCCCAGATGAACAGGCTGTATGTCTGGCTCCAGCCAGCATGGAGAGGACCCTCTCCAGGATCAACCCATGTAAGGGAGCTGGACCAGACAACATACCTGGTCGTGTTTTGAAGGACTGTGCCATGGAGCTCAAGGATGTCCTCGCTGACATCTTTAACATCTTCCTGAACCAAGCTGTTCTCCTCACGTGTTTCAAAGCTACAACCATAATACCAGTGCCAAAGAAGCCCCTCATCCAGCTATAACGACTATTGGCCCGTAGCACTGACTTCCATCATCATGAAGTGCTTTGAGCGACTGGTCATACAGAACATCAAGTCCATTCTCCCTCCCTCTCATGACCAGTTCCAGTTTGCATATAGGTCAAACAGGTCCATAGAGGACGCTATCTCCGCTGCTCTCCACCTAGCCATCACTCACCTGGACTCAAAGAACACCTATGTGCAAATGCTGTTCTTGGATTACAGTTCAGCATTCAACACAATCATTCCCCAGCAGCTAATACAAAAACTCGGACATTTGGGACTCAACACCTCTCTTTGTAACTGGGTGCTGGACTCTCTTACAGGGAGGCCACAGAACGTTCAGTTCGGCAATAACACCTCCAGGACCATCATGCTAAGCACAGGAAGGGTGTGTGCTCAGCCCACTGCTCTTCACCCTGCTGACCCATGACTGTGTACCAATCTACAGCACCAACCACATCATCAAGTTTGCGGATGATACGACTGTGGTGGGCTTCGTCACTAAAAACGAGGAAGCCAACTACAGAAATGAGGTGAGCCAACTGGTCCAGTGGAGTAAAGACAACAATATCTTCCTGAACGTGGAGAAGACCAAAGAAATTGCAGTCGACTTCAGGAGAGATCACTCACAGCATTCCCCTCTGACCATCGATGGTGCTGCAGTGGAGAGGGTGAGCAGCACCAAATTCCTAGGGGTGCACATCGCTGAGGACCTCTCCTGGTCCAACAACACCGCATCGCAGGCCAAGAAGGCTCAAACTTGCCTCTACTTCCTCCGCAAACTGAGGACTGCACGAGTCCCACCCCCCATCATGTGCTCATTCTACAGGGGCACCATTGAGAGTGTCCTCACTGGCTGCATCACTGCATGGTACGAAGGCTGCAGTGCCTCCTGCCGGAAGACTCTGCAACGCATAGTGAACACGGCCAGCAAGATCACTGGTACCCCTCAGCCCTCCCTTACGGACATCTATCACTCCCGTCTCACCCGCAGAGCCATCAGCATCGCTAGTCAAGTCAAGTCAAGTCAAGTTTATTTGTATAGCGCTTTTAACAATAAACATTGTCGCAAAGCAGCTTTACAGAATTTGAACGACTTAAAATATGAGCTAATTTTATCCCTAATCTATCCCCAATGAGCAAGCCTGTGGTGACGGTGGCAAAGAAAAACTCCCTCAGACGACATGAGGAAGAAACCTCGAGAGGAACCAGACTCAAAAGGGAACCCATCCTCATTTGAGTAACAACAGACAACATGACTATAACATTAACAGTCCTAACATAAAGTCAGCTTCGTTGAGGCTATAAACCCCCCACCGATGGAAACCCGAGCGCAAAACGGTTCACGACAACCGCAGTCCCAAAGTCAGCAAGTCAACTGCAGTCCCCAGCCACAAAAGCACCACTGCAAGAGTCCAGAGCGTCCTCCAGGCACGACCCCCAACTGTCCACATGGGGCCGCCCTCCACAGGAGCGATGTAATGAGACTCCAACCAGACACAGGGCACCAGGATGGCTCAGGTAGGTCCAAGGAGCAGAAGAGGTCAGCATCTCAATCCCAGGACCAACATGTAACTCAGAGGGACAGATTTGAGGGGGGGAAGAGAAACAAAACAAAACAAAAAAGCACAGGTTGTTAGGTACGCCCAATGTCACCTGAATAAGTAGGAACAGTATACATATTGCACTGAGTACAAGCAGGGACTCCGGCAACTAACTATGACAGCATAACTAAAAGGGGAGAGCCAGAAGGTAACACAGGCATGAGGGAGCCCCGGGACATAAAACAGCCAGCCACTACACCGTCAACAAACTCGTCATCGCTGGTGACACCTCCCACCCTTCACACTCACTCTTCAAACTCCTGCCCTAAGGGAAAAGGTACCAGAGCCTCCAGGCCCGCTCCACAAGACCGCTGAACAGCTTCATCCACCAGGCTGTCAGGATGCTGAACTCTGTCCACTACCTAGCCCCTACCCCTGGTCTTTAACACATTCATTCACACAAGAAACTATCTCATCAGTTTGCACATCACACTACAAACATCTGCATTACTGCTGTATCTGCTGCTATTGCTCATTTGCACTACTGTTCATATTCACCTCATAAGCTGCTCTTCTAAGCACCTTCTCCGTTAGATATTGTACTGTATTTGCACTACTGCTATTTTGTACATTGTTTGATTTTAGAGTGTATTTTTATCTATATTATCTATATTTATAAATATTTATACATATTGTTTTTCTTAATTTTTTTGTGTGTAATCTTTATCTGTTTTTTACAAGTAAGGTGAGAGAGAAACGGCATTTTGATTCTCCTATATGTCCTGGATATATAGTGAATTGACAATAAAAAATATTTGAATCTTTGAATCTAAAGGAAGCGATGTCTCAGGAAAGCCATAAACATCAACAAAGATTCCTGCCACCCAGCACACAAACTGTTCACTCTCCTTCCCTCTGGAAGGCGCTACAGGAACCTTCGGACCCAAACCACCAGATTCAGGAACAGTTTTTTTCCTTCAGCTGTCTCACTGCTGAACTCCGCTCTCCGATGCCCCCCACACACACACTCACCAACCCCCCCCCCCGACCAAACTGAATTGACTTGAACTGACTTCACTGCACTATCACTGCACTATCACCATTTGCACTACTGTTTATCCATAACGTATTTTGTATATACTGCAAATATCTATATCATATCAAACCATTGCATTATAGTACATTTGTATTGCACATTTGTACATACTGTAAATATCTATATCATTATACCATTCCATACCCTGTAATTTCTGTACATTTATATTTGTATATTACACTTATGTTATTTACTGCTATGCACTTCTGGTTAGATGCAATCTGCATTTCGTTGCCTTGTACCTGTGACATGTACAATGACAATAAAGTTGAATCTAATCTAATTAATAACTGTAATGAAGCAAATCTGGATAGAAGTGCTATGCACTCTAGGTACCCCTACCTTCATGCCAGAAAGAATCAAAATCAGTGAAAAGTTGAGGGAGAAGAAGTGATTTGTGACTATGGGCAAGAGGCGGGGTACACCCTGAACAAGTCGCCAGATCATCGCAGGGCTGACACATAGAGACACACAACCATTCACACTCACAGTCAATTTAGAGCCACCAATTAGCCTAACCTGCATGTCTTTGGGGGAAACCGGAGCACCTGGAGAAAACCCACAGAGGCATAGGGAGAACATGCAAACTCCACACAGAAAGGCCCTCGTCGGCCACTGGGCTTGAACCCAGAACCTTCTTGCTGTGAGGCGACAGCGCTAACCACTACACCACCATCCTGCCCAGATGAGGAGCACACTGGGTTTATTTTGGGACCAGTTATGAAGAGCCTTTCACTCATTCATTTATCTCCATTAATAGCGTTAATATGGTCAGGAGTGGGGTGGATCCGGAGCCTATCCTGGGAATACTGGATGTGAGATGGGAATAAACCCTGGATGGGATGCTAGTTCATCACAGAGCACCATGCACACACATGTACACACACACTTACATCTAGGTGCAATCTAGTGATGATGATGATGATGATGTTCGTCCTTCGGAGTCGACAATGACCATGACTTCAATTTGGTGGGTGGTGGTTGTGGGTCTGGAGGTGACTGATAAGGCCAATCCGGGCTTTGAAGGTACATCCACGTGTCAACGTTCCATGTGCCAAGGTTGAGTATCTTCACTACCTTTTTGTTGTATTTCGACCGCTGAATGACATCCCCGCCAGCTGTGGTCTGCTGGCTAGGGTGAGCTAAAGCAGGCTATGTTTGGGTCACCTTTTCTAGCCCCTTCTTCCATGGAGGTGAGCAGAGCGAATCCTAAACAGGGCTACTCAGACACCCAGGGGGCTGCCAAACTCGCTTCATTCCAGCAGAGAACGACCCTATGCCCTGGGCTGCCTGTGTGCAGGTTTGTGACTACAACTTCTCGTGTTTCCGCACCGGCTGCTTCATCACTTGCCCATCATGACTTGTGCGTGACTTGGATTAGAGTGAGGTAGAGTTGCACAGCCATCAGCCTCACTCTCTCGTCCCGACCTCACTGGGTCCGGGGGCAAGACAGAATCAAGACGGCTGCAGCTAGGTGCAATTTAGTGTATCCAGTCAGTCAGACTAATCCAGAGAACCTTTCCTAAAGCCAGATGAGCCATAACTCAAACAAATCCCGAGAACCTGAAGGTGACGAATAAGAACATGGGAAGAGCATGTACAGGCAATAAAACCAAGCCCAGGACTGAACCAAAGAGACTGGAGTTGTGAGACATGTAATAAACAGGAAGCTGGAGGTGTGATGGACTTGTGTGTCGTCCAAGGTGTATTCTTGTCCTGCACAGTGTTCCTGTGACAGGCTCTGGGTTCACCATGCACTTCCTGAAGTTTAATGAATGAATGAGGGGAAGATAGAGATGTTTTATTTTACTCTTTGTTACTTTCTTACCTGTAAGGCTCCCATCTTTGGGGTTAATAGCCATTGTATAGAGGATTTCGGCCTACGTCATTGTTTCCATAGCGACAATATTTATGCCGCCATTTTGACGGTCACAAATACGGCGACTACCGGTAGCGATACACTGTTAATCATGACGAAGTCTCATTGTTGAGTATTTTATCCGGCCTAGATGACGCGAGTAAGAAGCGATATCACCAGAAAATCAATGATGCTGGTGTACGTGATCCGTACACGTTACCAGGGCGGGTGATCTTCCTGACCTGCAGTCAGGCGTGTGGGAAATACCAGGGAAAAAACATAAAAGAAAAAGGAGCGAGATGCAGAAAACACCTTCACTATCCAGCGACGTAGGGCATTTACAGGGCGAGCAGAGGGAGAGGTATTTGCAAAAATTGAGGTTAGCAGGCTTAGAGAACGACGTTTACCTGCTTCCACCAGGATTGTTCACTGTCGTACGGAAGTACACGAAGCCCTCGTCTTTACCTGACTTTGGCCCACATGATCTGTATACCTATGTCGTTAAAAACCAGGCTGGGTAGCATGCCTACATCAGCGGGTCGTCCCTGGAGCCGGTGGTCGCCATCTTATTACAGCTAAGGTTTGTTCACATTTTCATTTACTTTCGGTCCTCAGGATAAACAAAATGTTATTAAATGTCATTGAAATAACTTCTTAGTCTGTTGAGACATGGCCCGTTATAAATTTGCTGTTACCAGGCAATGACCAAGAACTGTATTATTAGGGTCGGTGTAGTTGTAGCAGTGCACTAGCAGCTAGCTGTTAGCACTAGCTAATGTCAACAACATAGTAGCTGGTATGTTACTGTAGCAATGTTTATGTTCAGTCATTTGGATGACTGTTAAAACCTTTCAATCTCAAGTTTTTCCTTTACTGTATTTACTAGTTTACTGAGCTAGCGCACTCGGGCAGGCTGGGAGCGAGCGCGCTCGCTCCCAGCCTGCCCGAGCTAGCGCACTCGCTCCCAGCCTGCCCGAGCTAGCGCACTCGCTCCCAGCCTGCCCGAGCTAGCGCACTCGCTCCCAGCCTGCCCGAGCTAGCGCACTCGCTCCCAGCCTGCCCGAGCTAGCGCACTCGCTCCCAGCCTGCCCGAGCTAGCGCACTCGCTCCCAGCCTGCCCGAGCTAGCGCACTCGCTCCCAGCCTGCCCGAGCTAGCGCGCTCGCTCCCAGCCTGCCCAAGCGCGCTAGCTCAGTAAACTAGTAAATACAGTAAAGGAAAAACTTGAGACTGAAAGGTTTTAACAGTCATCCAAATGACTGAACGTAAACATTGCTACAGTAACATACCAGCTACTATGTTGTTGACATTAGCTAGCTTGACCTTCAAAATGGGGGACACCGGGGCATCACGTGACCTGTGACGTCACGTCGAAATCCTCTATATGAACAAAAATGAGTATTTTAACCATTCCAAAATGTGAGCCAAGGATCATCAAAAGCTAAGAATATAATTGTTGTACGAGCAGCTGTTACAAGTAGATCTGCTAGCATTGATAATTTCACACAATCTTACAGTGTAATACAGATGTTTACATGGATTATATTTTTAAACATGGCTCATTGCTCTGACAATGTCCATTCTAGCAACAAGAAAGTACACTGTCTTGGCAGTTTTCCAAGGTCTCCATGTCTCCCTGAGGTTCTCTTTTAAAATAAGACAAGAAGTTCCTCAGGGGTTCTTTGGATAATGGCTGGGTCGAGCTGATTAACACTCGCAGATATAAAGGCATCAAATTCTAGCTTTCAATGTCTCTGGGGATGAGTCATCAAGGGCACCTTTACTTTTGTACCTTTACCATATCTTTAAAAATGATTTAAGGTACTTAATTAGACCATAATGACCACTGATGCACCTTTAAAGCTTTGCTTTAAAAAAAATTAAAATTTAATACCTTTGGTTCCATCAGAGGAACAAACCCTTAGGGCACTAAACAGATGTTTTTGGTTGTTGAAGTTCTTTTCAAGATTTTTTTCTTTTTTATTGTTCATCATTAGCATAAGCTGTAATATAAACACTGTGAGATCCCAAAGTCTGAGAATACCAGAGGGAATGCTTTGATTTTGTACTTTTTTATTTAATACAACAATTTTCATTAAAAATTATATTGTTGATACTTTGAGTGAAAAGTAGAATCTTTGAAATATTTACATGAATTTAAGAGTTTCTTAGTATTTGGTACATCCCCTTATGTGTTTAGTGACAGTGTTCACTCAAGCTGGTATTGGTGCCACAAGTTTGTACAAAACCTTGTGATCCATTTTAGACCAAATTCATCAGAGTGTTGTCTGAACACATGCTTCAGTAGAAGAGACCTGGCATGAGGAAAACCCGAATCTTTTATACAAAGCTTTTAACATGGTCAATATCACACATTTACTTACATGTAAATAGGGATTTTTACATTTTAAATATATATCCATCCATCCATCCATTATCTGCAGCCGCTTATCTTGTCCTACAGGGTCGCAGGCAAGCTGGAGCCTATCCCAGCTGACCATGGGGGAGAGGCGGGGTACACCCTGGACAAGTCGCCAGGTCATCACAGGGCTGACACATAGACACAGACAACCATTCACACTCACATTCACACCTACGGTCAATTTAGAGCCACCAATTAGCCTAACCTGCATGCCTCTGGGGGAAACCAGAGCACCCGGAGGAAACCCACGCAGAGACGGAGAGAACATGCAAACTCCACACAGAAAGGCCCTCGCCGGCCACGGGGCTCGAACCCAGACCTTCTTGTTCTGAGGCAACAGTGCTAACCACTACACCACCGTGCCGCCCTTTATATATATATACCGTATATTTTTTTTTTTCTCCTCCGGGTGCTCCGGTTTCCCGCACAGTCCAAAGACATGCAGGTTAGGTTAACTGGTGACTCTAAATTGACCGTAGGTGTGAATGTGAGTGTGAATGGTTGTCTGTGTCTATGTGTCAGCCCTGTGATGACCTGGCGACTTGTCCAGGGTGTACCCCGCCTTTCGCCTGCAGTCAGCTGGGATAGGCTCCAGCTTGCCTGCAACCCTGTAGAACAGGTTAAAGCAGCTACAGATAATGCGAATTTTATATATATATATATATATATATATATATATATATATATATATATATATATATGAGAGAGAGAGAGAGAACAAATTAAAAGTTCGGACACACCTTCTAATTCAGTGATTTGTCTTTATTTTAATTAATTAAAAGACACTGTCGTTGCTTAGTTAGACTTAGTTGAGCAGTTCTTGACATAATACAGTTGTGGAATACACCCTGGACAAGTCGCCAGGTCATCACAGGGCTTGACATAATACAGTTGTGGAACAACTTGTTTTAACTTTTGTTTTAACACATTTTTTGTTCACCACATAATTCTTTACATGTTTCAGATGTTGTTTCATAGTTTTGATGTCTTCAGTTTTGTTCTACTATACAAACTACAGAAAAACCTATGAATGACTAGTGTGTGTGTGTCATATATATATATATATATATATATATATATATATATATATATATATATACACACACACACACACACACACACAGGGGGCTGCAAAAGTAGGTATACAGTAAGGATTATTCCAGTATTACCAGTATTAGAATAATGGTGCTAGGTTTCATTTAATACAAGAATTTGTTTTTCATTCCTTTATACCTATTTTTGCAGCCCCCATATTACCAGTCAAAAGTTTGGACACCCCTACTGTCTCACAGTAATGAGTGTGTCAAAAAAAATTTTACTTGCTTTCAGAGGTTTTTTTTTCAGAAGAATAAACATATAAACATTTTCCACGTCATTACGCACAAAACAACAACAACAGCCCGTGTTCACCATAATGAAGCATCTTGCAGAAAGCATGTTTTTCTTAATAACTTGCTGATGTTTTCGATTAAAAAAAAAAAAAAAAAGCAATAGGAACGCTCACGTGCAGGATAAGAGCCCGAGCCAGATGTTTACGCGTCTGGAGTGCAAGGAGAGCGCGCGCGCGTTCCATCACGGAAGAAAAGGTCTCTCAGCTTGCGCCTGAACTCGCTGCGCATGAGGCAGTAAATCACCGGGTTCAAGCAGCTGTTCGCGTGAGCCAGACACACCGTGAGCGGGAACACGTAGGTGTGCACCACGTAGTACGCCTTGTCCCAGGGCACAACGTTCAGCTTCACCAGGACCCCCCACAGCGTCACGGCGTGGTTGGGCATCCAGCACAGGAAGAAGGACAAGACCACGACGGCGACCGAGCGGATCACGCGCGTTCTGGACTTCAAGCTGCGGCGGCGCACGAGCCTGAGGAGCAGCAGGTAGCTGATGGAGACGATGGCCATGGGGATCACAAAGGCGAGCAGGATCTTCTGCAGGTGATACACAGCTAACCAGCTCTGGCCGTTCGGAAAACGCAAAAGACAGAGCTTTTCTCCGGCCACCTCGTTCACTGTGGAGAACACGGCCGTGGGCGCGGTGGCAGCGGTGGCCAGCAGCCACAACACAGCAGCGACGAGCTGGGCAGAGACGCGCGCGCCTCGCCCGTCTTGCAGCGCGGATGCCATGCACCTGTAGCGCGTGACGCTCATGGCAGTGAGAAAGAACACACCTGCGTACATGTTCATCACCGTGACCGAAAGCACGAGCTTGCACATGACGTCACCAAACGGCCAGCTGAAGTCCAGCGCTGCGTCTGCGGCCCAGAACGGCAGCGTGAGCGCGAACTGGAGATCCGTCACGGCCAGGTGGAGCACGAAGACATTAGTCCCAGACTTCCTGCGCGCTTGTCTGGCCCGGATAAACACGAGCACAAAGAGGTTGCCCAGCAAACCCGCAGCGCACACTGCCGCGTAGGTCACGGAGATCAAGCAGCGCAGGACCGGACTGCCATCAGCAGACACGTCGATGTCCTCCAGAGTTCCGAAAATGACTGAACTGTTCGCTGTGACGCTCTGAAAGGAATCCCCTGCCGGCTCGGGGTTCGTGATCACTTCCATTGCACCTGCGCACAGGACGAGCAGCGCGCGCTTGGCACTGGCACAGGACGTCATCCGAAACTCAGCGCGCGTAAAGACTGGGGCGCGCGCCTGGACCGTGTTATCTTAAAATCCCGCCTCTTGGCTACACCGATTGGTCAGACATCAAATCAATCTTCGGTGAGGTGATTTTACCTTTCATATCAGTGTACACTGCCGTTCAAAAGTTTGGGGTCACCCAGACAATTTTGTGTTTTCCATGAAAAGTCACACTTTTATTTACCACCATAAGTTGTAAAATGAATAGAAAATATAGTCAAGACATTTTTCTGGCCATTTTGAGCATTTAATCGACCCCACAAATGTGATGCTCCAGAAACTCAATCTGCTCAAAGGAAGGTCAGTTTTATAGCTTCTCTAAAGAGCTCAACTGTTTTCAGCTGTGCTAACATGATTGTACAAGGGTTTTCTAATCATCCATTAGCCTTCTGAGGCAATGAGCAAACACATTGTACCATTAGAACACTGGAGTGAGAGTTGCTGGAAATGGGCCTCTATACACCTATGTAGATATTGCACCAAAAACCAGACATTTGCAGCTAGAATAGTCATTTACCACATTAGCAATGTATAGAGTGGATTTCTGATTAGTTTAAAGTGATCTTCATTGAAAAGAACAGTGCTTTTCCTTCAAAAATAAGGACATTTCAAAGGGACCCCAAACTTTTGAACGGTAGTGTATGACACATGGACGTCACTAGGATTGAGAGATGGGTGGGCTTAGCCCCAGGAGTGTGTTCAGTAATGCGCGCGCACGTCGAAATTTTTTTTATTGCTCCTGCATAGGCTTCGTCAATTATTCATGATTTGAAGAACATTTATCAGAATCGGTTATCTGGATCACTTTCTTTTTCTACCCTGCTATTTCTCTCCTAAGTCCTCAGGATATCTTCTTTATATGAACAAAAATAAGGGCGGCACGGTGGTGTAGTGGTTAGCGCTGTCGCCTCACAGCAAGAAGGTCCTGGGTTCGAGCCCCGGGGCCGGCGAGGGCCTTACTGTGTGGAGTTTGCATGTTGTCCGCGTGGGTTTCCTCCGGGTGCTCCGGTTTCCCCCACAGTCCAAAGACATGCAGGTTAGGTTAACTGGTGACTCTAAATTGACCGTAGGTGTGAATGTGAGTGTGAATGGTTGTCTGTGTCTATGTGTCGGCCCTGTGGTGACCTGGCGACTTGTCCAGGGTGTACCCCGCCTTTCGCCCGTAGTCGGCTGGGATAGGCTCCAGCTTGCCTGCGACCCTGTAGAAGGATAAAGCGGCTAGAGATAATGAGATGAGATGAGATGAACAAAATAAGCCTAAATCAGTTCATTAGAGGCTGGGGCTATGTTTATGAAGAAAGATCTCATCTCATCTCATTATCTCTAGCCGCTTTATCCTGTTCTACAGGGTCGCAGACAGGCCCGTTTCAAGCTATTTGGGGGCCCTAGGCAAAGGGGGATCTGGGGCCCATAATTATCCCCCCCTCGACGAAAGGCCTTATGGCCGCCTACCCACTGAAGACTTAATAAATAAACATCACACATATTGTAATCATTCTTACGATTTTTACTTAATAAATGAACTCTTTACATTGTTATAAATAATTATCAAACCCAATTAAACACAAGAATAGACAAAATACACACACACACATATATATCTCATCTCATCTTATTATCTCTAGCCGCTTTATCCTTCTACAGGGTCGCAGGCAAGCTGGAGCCTATCCCAGCTGACTACGGGCGAAAGGCAGGGTACACCCTGGACAAGTCGCCAGGTCATCACAGGGCTGACACATAGACACAGACAACCATTCACACTCACATTCACACCTACGGTCAATTTAGAGTCACCAGTTAACCTAACCTGCATGTCTTTGGACTGTGGGGGAAACCGGAGCACCCGGAGGAAACCCACGCGGACACGGGGAGAACATGCAAACTCCGCACAGAAAGGCCCTCACCGGCCATGGGGCTCGAACCCAGGACCTTCTTGCTGTGAGGCGACAGCGCTAACCACTACACCACCGTGCCGCCCACACATATATATATAAATCAAATATGAAAATAAGACAAAGTAATATAAAATGTCTTGATTTGATAATATAAAATGTGCAAATAACACAACACTAAATATTTACAGTATATACACAAGTAGAAATAACTTCAAATGGTGATTAAATGATTACAAACATGAATAAGAATCTTAATAAGAACCAGCACACACAGAAAAGTGCAAAAGGTATAGAAAAACACATAAAAATTTAAGAATACACAACTAGAATCATGGGCAAAATGTCTAAAACTGCTGCTTGCGGGCTTTGGCTTCAGCAAAGGCAGCCACAATACCCTCCATGTCCAAAGACCTGCGGACATCACATTCAATTGACATCAGTGCCACTTTTTTACATAAATAGGCTATTTATGTAAAAAAGAGCTTTCTTGTGAGCCATCCCCTGTCCTACTCCATTCATGCTCACGACACACTAGCTACTTCTGATGAAAGCCATGCAGCTCGCTGAAACTAACTCTGACTATGACATTTTGATAAACACAATAAGTTAATCTGGGAGAAGTTGACAGTCTTTCACCTATTTGTGTGGCACATATTAGAATTTTTAGCCAGTCCTTGCAAGTTTGTAAGCCTGTTGTGCATGACAACGTTTACATCACTGTTATAAACACTGTCTACAAGATAACTACCATTAACGTAAGCTAGCTACCAAATTTGCTTGTCGACCCGCTTGGTATTAATGAGTGTGTACATTCTCACTTACCAGTGTCTTGTTTTTTTCTGTCTTCCTCTTCCCTTTTCTTCTTTCTCTTCTGGCTCCCTGAGGGGTAATTTCGCTTCATATTTGATTTTTTTTTTTTTGCCGCAGAGCTCTGCAACCACTTGACTGGACGGAGATGGGCATTGAGGGGTTGACAACAGACTGTCATTGCACTTTTCGGCCAAAGCATGTAGGGAGGCGCTGTTGTGCGTTAGGGGGCCCCCCTTGGAACTAGGGTATTTCAACAAGTGTCATTAGGCGCTGCGCTGCCGCGCTCAAAAAGTTGTCATTGCTATTGAATACATAACCAGTCATTCGGCAGCGGGGGCCCTTGGCAATTGCCAAGTCTGCCTACCTTGTTGCAACGGGTCTGGTCACAGGCAAGCTGGAGCCTATCCCAGCTGACTACAGGCAAAAGGCGGGGTACACCCTGGACAAGTCGCCAGGTCATCACAGGGCTGACACATAGACACAGACAACCATTCACACCTACGGTCAATTTAGAGTCACCAGTTAACCTAACCTGCATGTCTTTGGACTGTGGGGGAAACCGGAGCACCCGGAGGAAACCCACACGGAGAACATGCAAACTCTGCACAGAAAGGCCCTCGCCGGCCACGGGGCTCGAACCCGGACCTTCTTGCTGTGAGGCGACAGTGCTAACCACTACACCACCGTGCCGCCCTTAATTAGGTTATATTCCAGATAAAGCTATTTATTTCAGTCTGATGCACTGAACAGGAGACAACATAATAAAGAAAAGAAAAGAAAGTAAGAAAGAAAGAAGAAACCTTTATTCGTCACATGCACACTTCAAGCACAGTGAAATTCATCCTCTGCATTTAACCCATCTGAAGCAGTGAACACATGCACACACTCAGAGCAGTGGGCAGCCACACCAGAGCACCCGGGGAGCAGTCAGGGGTCAGGTATCTTGCTCAGGGGCACCTCAGCCCAAGGCTGCCCCACATCAACCTAACCTAATGGTGTGGTGCTTTATTTAATTAGTTTAGTTACAACTAGCTTAGTTCAAAATCCTACTGAAATCTGACAATACAGACAAATATGAATGTTTCTCAAACATTTATTCTGCCAAATGAGAATACAGTATACAACTGAGCCCCTAACACTGAGGTAACTGCAACAATTCGCTTCAGATAGTCCCTTCTCTCTGCTATCTCATGTGCATTTGCAGACACCATCATCTGTACAACATCTCCCTGTTGGCTAGTTGCCTGATATCCTTTCCATGCAACAACAATG
The DNA here is from genome assembly GCF_027579695.1 of Neoarius graeffei. NCBI lineage: Eukaryota > Metazoa > Chordata > Actinopteri > Siluriformes > Ariidae > Neoarius > Neoarius graeffei. The sequence continues at coordinate 39,709,675 of NC_083595.1, read as the reverse complement.
TCCTTATGGGACTGTGTAATGTCATGCTTATTAAAGACAGACAAAGTTGTTTTCCAATTTCTGCAACCACAACTGACCAAAGCATCATGCTTGATGTTTTTGCCAAACACTGCATGGAAAGCAGAAAGCAGCATTCAGGTTGACTGAAGACTCTAACCATGCGTACTTAGCAAACCAGCTGTGGTGAAATGCCCTCTTCTGTGTACCAAAGATGTCTTGTGGATAGCTATTCAGCTTTACCTGTCTGGGCCCTGTGTCTTTATCACCTAAATCACTAAGAGAAGATGCTGCAGCTTCTTGATCCTTTTCTTCCTCTTGGCCTCCTTGCTCACCTTCTGTCTCTGTTTCAGTTTCTGCTCTCTCTCGATCTATTTGCTCAACCTCCTCTGAATCTGGATTCACTTCCTCTCTCTGACTTGAACTTGCCTGATGCTCATTTTCCTCCTCAGCCTCTCCTGCCTCACCCTTCAAGGAGTTCAAAAATAAAATTAACATGATGAAACCCTGAAGTTAAATTAATATCATATCTTCCAAGATGGGGCGGCACGGTGGTGTAGTGGTTAGCGCTGTCGCCTCACAGCAAGAAGGTCCTGGGTTCGAGCCCTGGGGCCGGCGAGGGCCTTTCTGTGTGGAGTTTGCATGTTCTCCCCATGTCCACGTGGGTTTCCTCCGGGTGCTCCGGTTTCCCCCACAGTCCAAAGACATGCAGGTTAGGTTAACTGGTGACTCTAAATTGACCGCAGGTGTGAATGGTTGTCTGTGTCTATGTGTCAGCCCTGTGATGACCTGGCGACTTGTCCAGGGTGTACCCCGCCTTTCGCCCGTAGTCAGCTGGGATAGGCTCCAGCTTGCCTGCAACCCTGTAGAACAGGATAAAGCGGCTAGAGATAATGAGATGAGATGAGATCTTCCAAGATTGCTAGATGACGTTGGGAATGGGGTTAGCCTAGGACCAAAATAAATGCATTGGCCGATTATCTGACATGGCAATGTACAGGAGGCCTACAGTAGCCTATGACTGTTCTCATTAAATTAAATTATTATAAAATAATCATTAATTCATTAAATACAACCCCGATTCCAAAAAAGTTGGGACAAAGTACAAATTGTAAATAAAAACGGAATGCAATGATGTGGAAGTTTCAAAATTCCATATTTTATTCAGAATAGAACATAGATGACATATCAAATGTTTAAACTGAGAAAATGTATCATTTAAAGAGAAAAATTAGGTGATTTTAAATTTCATAACACCACATCTCAAAAAGTTGGGACAAGGCCATGTTTACCACTGTGAGACATCCCCTTTTCTCTTTACAACAGTCTGTAAACATCTGGGGACTGAGGAGACAAGTTGCTCAAGTTTAGGGATAGGAATGTTAACCCATTCTTGTCTAATGTAGGATTCTAGTTGCTCAACTGTCTTAGGTCTTTTTTGTCGTATCTTCCGTTTTATGATGTGCCAAATGTTTTCTATGGGTGAAAGATCTGGACTGCAGGCTGGCCAGTTCAGTACCCGGACCCTTCTTCTACGCAGCCATGATGCTGTAATTGATGCAGTATGTGGTTTGGCATTGTCATGTTGGAAAACGCAAGGCCTTCCCTGAAAGAGACGTCGTCTGGATGGGAGCATATGTTGCTCTAGAACCTGGATATACCTTTCAGCATTGATGGTGTCTTTCCAGATGTGTAAGCTGCCCATGCCACACGCACTAATGCAACCCCATACCATCAGAGATGCAGGCTTCTGAACTGAGCGCTGATAACAACTTGGGTCGTCCTTCTCCTCTTTAGTCCGAATGACACAGCGTCCCTGATTTCCATAAAGAACTTCAAATTTTGATTCGTCTGACCACAGAACAGTTTTCCACTTTGCCACAGTCCATTTTAAATGAGAGAAGACGTCTGCACTTCTGGATCATGTTTAGGTACGGCTTCTTCTTTGAACTATTGAGTTTTAGCTGGCAACGGCGGATGGCACGGTGAATTGTGTTCACAGATAATGTTCTCTGGAAATATTCCTGAGCCCATTTTGTGATTTCCAATACAGAAGCATGCCTGTATGTGATGCAGTGCCGTCTAAGGGCCCGAAGATCACAGGCACCCAGTATGGTTTTCCGGCCTTGACCCTTACACACAGAGATTCTTCCAGAGTTTCTGAATCTTTTGATGATATTATGCACTGTAGATGATGATATGTTCAAACTCTTTGCAATTTTACACTGTTGAACTCCTTTCTGATATTGCTCCACTATTTGTCGGTGCAGAATTAGGGGGACTGGTGATCCTCTTCCCATCTTTACTTCTGAGAGCCGCTGCCACTCCAAGATGCTCTTTTTATCCCCAGTCATGTTAATGACCTATTGCCAATTGACCTAATGAGTTGCAATTTGGTCCTCCAGCTGTTCCTTTTTTGTACCTTTAACTTTTCCAGCCTCTTATTGCCCCGTCCCAACTTTTTTGAGATGTGTTGCTGTCATGAAATTTCAAATGAGCCAATATTTGGCATGAAATTTCAAAATTTCTCACTTTCAACATTTGATATGTTGTCTATGTTCTATTGTGAATACAATATCAGTTTTTGAGATTTGTAAATTATTGCATTCCGTTTTTATTTACAATTTGTACTTTGTCCCAACATTTTTGGAATCGGGGTTGTATTTTGTTGTGTAGGCCTACTGTATGTAAGCTGGCCTATCTTTAACATCCAATGAGACTAGTTTAGACTATAGGCTAAGCCTAGACAGGGAATACAAGTCAAGTTGGCCAGAACTGAATATGAAATAAGGGGCTAGTTTATGCCATGCAAGACGGTTAATTCAACAGAAACAGAGGTGTACTAAAGGCGTTGATCAGACAGGAGCAGCTGAGTGGGCCATCGCTTGCCATTTGCTTTTATCCAAGCTTGATTAAGGCATATAAATATGGGGATTACTTTATTTTCACTCTTATATCATTCAACTGGAGGTGGATAGCCTACTGTGCATGTTGTCTTTTTTTCTTTTTAATTCGGTGGGTTTTTGATAGCCTGCACATCAGTGCTGATATACTGACTTCTGACACACCCACCAAACGAAAGAAAACAAACTCAGAAGCCTATTGCAAAGACCAATGCGGTCACAATGTTTTGAAATGTTTTCCTACAGTTTCCATTCTTATGCAACGCGTTGTCATCTTTAACTCGAGGAAAGCGTTGTGGGCTACTACATTGCGGCCAAACAGGCTACCTCTTTCAATTAGTGGCCTAGATCAAACCGTAGCTAAACCGTCTCAAAACGGTGCATTGGTTGAACTCGGCCCTGTTTTCTCTGTTGACATTTACTGACCTCGATCACGCAGACCTCTTCAGCATCAGCTCCCTTGTCACTCTCCTGTTCCTCACTCACTCTCTTAAAAAATCGTCGTATATCCATCTAGCCAGGGCGGCACGGTGGTGTAGTGGTTAGCGCTGTCGCCTCACAGCAAGAAGGTCCGGGTTCGAGCCCCGTGGCCAGCGAGGGCCTTTCTGTGTGGAGTTTGCATGTTGTCCGCGTGGGTTTCCTCCGGGTGCTCCGGTTTCCCCCACAGTCCAAAGACATGCAGGTTAGGTTAACTGGTGACTCTAAATTGACCGTAGGTGTGAATGTGAGTGTGAATGGTTGTCTGTGTCTATGTGTCAGCCCTGTGATGACCTGGCGACTTGTCCAGGGTGTACCCCGCCTTTCGCCCGTAGTCAGCTGGGATAGGCTCCAGCTTGCCTGCGACCCTGTAGAAGGATAAAGCGGCTAGAGATAATGAGATGAGAATGAGATCCATCTAGCCAATGAATTGAAGGACACATTAAATCTTCTCTCGCCATAGCTATTGCTACTAATGGCATTTAGTTTTCACTCGCAATAGTTGAAGAACATACCAATACACAGATGGGACAGAATATAGAAAGCTGTCAAGTTTAACTGTTCACGCAAATATTGGCTAACATTTTCCATAAAGTTCAATTTAGCTGCCATAATGTTAAAAGGGACAAGTAGCCTACAACATCACATTTTCTTCCCTTTAGATAAACGTAGGTAACGTTAAGCAATTAACAATGACTGACATCAACTTACAATCTCTTGTTCACTGTATCATTCACTGCGAATTAAGTCCTCTTCTTCTCTTAACAACAGTGCCGGCCTCAGGAACGTAACGTGGCCACAGGAGCCTTTCTGTGTGGAGTTCGCATGTTCTTGCCGTGCCTGCGTGGGTTTCCTCCAGGTGTTCTGGTTTCCCTGGCAGTCCAAAGACATGCAGGTTAGGTTAATCGGTGGCTCTACATTGACTGTAGGTGTGAATGTGAGTGTGAATGGTTGTGTCTCAGCCCTGCGAGGACCTGGCAACTTGTCCAGGGTGTACCCCGCCTCTCACCCATAGTCAGCTGGGATAGGCTCCAGCTTGCCCGCGACTCTGTAGAACAGGATAAGTGGCTACAGATAATGGATGGATGGATAGTAGCTTAATACAGGAAAAGTTCTGATTTGTTTGTGAATCACTACTACATCATTGGGCGGCATGGTGGTGTAGTGGTTAGTACTGTCACCTCACAGCAAGAAGGTCCGGGTTCGAGCCCAGCGGCCAACAGGAGCCTTTCTGTGTGGAGTTTGCATGTTCTCCCCGTGTCTGCGTGGGTTTCCTCCGGGTGCTCCGTTTTCCCCCACAGCCCAAAGACATGCAGGTTAGGTTAACTGGTGATTCTAAATTGACCGTAGGTGTGAATGTGAGTGTGAATGGTTGTCTGTGTCTATGTGTCAGCCCTGCGAGGACCTGGCGACTTGTCCAGGGTGTACCCCACCTCTCACCCATAGTCAGCTGGGACAGGCTCCAGCTTGCCCGCGACTCTGTTGAACAGGATAAGCGGCTACAGATAATGAATGGATGGATAGTAGTGGCCGACAGGAACCTTTTTGTGTGGAGTTTCCATGTTCTCCCCGTGTCCGTGTGGGTTTCCTCCTGGTGCTCCGGTTTCCTCTACAGTCCAAAGACATCCAGTTAGGTGAACTGCCTACTCTAAATTGCCCATAGGTGTGTGTGTGTGAGGGTGCAGAAAGGAACCGGCCACCCTACTGCTACAATTCTGGCCAAGCCAACCAAAACATGGTTCACCTCAAGCCTGGATCAGGTTCGGCAGTGACAATGACGATGACAATGACTATGTTGTTGGTCTTGAAGTCATAGGCATACCTTATGCTTGTCCCCATCACCCTGTGAAAGCGTTTTTTTTTTTAAATGAAATACAAGGTTAGTCAAAATTATGTTAACACTTAAATGGTAGAAACCAATTGGATCTGTAGTGGAAGTTCATCAATGGCATACTGCTGCACTATCTGTAAGTAGACATCTGACGTCACTGTTGGGGTGTCAAAAAAGTAGGGCCCAATTACGCCAGCAGCGGTCACGGTGCACCACACGTTCAGGAGAAAAATAATCCATTAGTGTTAACATAATTTTGACTAACCCTGTATATTTGGTCTTGGTTCTTTTCACTGTCATCAAGAAGGCTGACTATTTCACTTCCTCCACTGCAAGGTATAACCAGATCTTTTTCAATCGGATGGCCCGGTTAGACCTAATGATTTTTTGGGGAGCAGTAATCTAGGGTGTGGCGGCACAGTGGTGTAGTGGTTAGCGCTGTCGCCTCCCAGCAAGAAGGTCCGGGTTCGAGCCCCGTGGCCGGCGAGGGCTTTTCTGTGCGGAGTTTGCATGTTCTCCCCGTGTCCGCATGGGTTTCCTCCGGGTGCTCCGGTTTCCCCCACAGTCCAAAGACATGCAGGTTAGGTTAACTGGTGACTCTAAATTGACCGTAGGTGTGAATGTGAGTGTGAATGGTTGTCTGTGTCTATGTGTCAGCCCTGTGATGACCTGGTGACTTGTCCAGGGTGTACCCCGCCTTTTGCCCATAGTCAGCTGGGATAGGCTCCAGCTTGCCTGCGCCCCTGTAGAACAGGATAAAGCGGCTAGAGATAATGAGATGAGATGAGTAATCTAGGGTGATCCCTGTCTCTTTTGCTAAATTTGCAGAAACTGACTTGTGGCATGGTGGTGGTGTCATGGTTAACATCGTTGCTTCACAGCCAGAAGGTTCTGGGTTCAAACCTGCCAGTCAACTGGGACCGTTTTGTGTGGAGCTTCAATGTTTTTCCTCATGCCTATGTGGGTTTCCTCTGGGTGCTCTGGTTCCTCCCAAGTCCAAAGACATGTGAATTTGGTCAACAGGCTACTCTAAATTGCCCATAGGTGTGAATGCGAGTGTGAATGGCTGTCTGTTTCACTGTGTTAGCCATGTGATAGACTGGTGACCTGTCCAGGGTGAACCCTGCCTCTCACCCAGTGTCATTTGGGATTACTTCCAGCTCAAACGTAGGTGAATTGTTTATTGTTGATTGTCTTTTGTTGAACTGTACTGAACTCAATTACCATCAGCAACATTGTGTAGTAGGGAAAAAAAAACATCTAACAGGCTCTGAATGAAGACACAACAGGTCAGGTAAACCAACTAAATTGAAGATTTCCAAAGCATCCATCATCAGAAGTGTTTAAAATGTTGGTCTGAATTGAAACACTGGTTAAAATACATGGTGATTAAACAGAAGTAACACTTACTGTCAATATTTTACTTTAGGTGTACAGTTTTCTTTGTAGTACAGTTGTAGTTTTTGGTGAACTGGTGTTGCAGTTACATTTGACAGTTATATTTATAGTATCTGTAATTAGTAATCTATCCTCTTTGTGTTATGAAGCTCACGCTTTCACTGCAAATTTGTCTAAAGGTGTTTTAACCCCATCACCATTCTTGTCCTTAGGCCTAAGGATGCTTAACTATCCAATTATCAATAATAAATGTTGAAATTGTCTAAGAGTTGATGCCAGAGGTGGACAGTAATGAAGTACATTTGTTTGCGTGCCATACTTAAGTACACTTTTTGAGTATCTGTACTTTACTTGAGTATTTTTTTTTGTGGAAACTTATGACTTTAACTTCACTACATTTGAAAGACAAATATCGTACTTTTTACTCCACTACATTTCTATCAAGGTCCTCGTTACTATGAAGCAGCTTTGAAAGTGGATGATTTTTCTTTTCTAAAATGTGACTGGTTTTTGTTTTGTTTTTTTCGCAGGTGACACTGAGACAGCCTATCAGTAATCACTCAGGTCACATGACATCCATAGACTGTATAAAATCAAGTTCAGTGATTTCTCCACAACATTATTGAACAAGACTAGTTGATGGCAGAATGGAAGGAGGCGGTTCTTCTGGGGAATGCACGTACCCATGGCCCATGAACCCATGTTTCAGTTTTCTGAAAGGATTAAAGATTCATTTCATTTTAAAAGTTTGCTTTGTTTGCCTAAAACGAACCACATCACGGCCTATAAAATCTCACGGTCCGACCTGCGGGAGCATATTGAGGGATGTAAACATTTTATTCCAAGAGAAAGCTTGTAATGAAGTTGTCTGTGCTTTTAGAGCTAGCAATAACGTTGTAATAGCTATGCAGTCTGATTAGTCAAATGACTTTCTATGGATTTGCACGCCAAATTGCCATCGCCTTGTCCACGGCTAACATTAACATATAGCTAGTTAACTTGGACACTGTTAGTTAGCATGTAAAAACAGAGTTAGGCTAACATGAATAATGTTAACTTATCTGAAGTCCTTTCACAAATATGTTTTAGCATAATCTTGCCAAATAAATGTAGAAATCTTTCTTTTCTAGTAGCGTTAGCTACCCAATATGATTTCGAGTTTGAAAAGTGTTTGCTAGCATGTCGGGTAGAGCGTCACTGATTAGCTAGCGTAACGTTAAAACACCATGATGGCACAGCGTGTGTTCATTTTGTAACTCCAGTAGGTTACTTCAGAGGCATTAGGTATTGTAAGCATTGTGGCAATAATACAACAATGCGTTGACAGAAAATTTACTTTTAATACTTAAGTATTTTTAAAAGCAGGTACTTCAGTACTTTAAGTAAAAATTTGACTGGACAACTTTCACTTGTATCAGAGTAACATTTGACCAGCAGGATCTGTACTTTACCTGGTCGCAGAACACTGGACCAGCTCTATACCCTTCACAGGGTGCTCGAGGGTTCATGGGAGTTTGCCCAACCAGTCCACATGTGCTTCGTGGATCTGGAGAAGGCATTCGACCGTGTCTCTCGTGGTATTTTGTGGGGGGTGCTTCGGGAGTATGGGGTTTGGGGCTCTTTGCTAAGGGCTGTCCGGTCCCTGTACGAACGGAGCAGGAGTCTGGTTTGCATTGCCGGCAGTAAGTCAGACCTGTTCCCAGTGCATGTTGGACTCTGGCAGGGCTGCCCTTTGTCACCGGTTCTGTTCATAATCTTTATGGACATAATTTCTAGGCGCAGCCAGGGGCCGGAAGGAATCCTGTTTGGGAACCACAGGATTTCATCTCTGCTTTTTGCAGATGATGTTGTCCTGTTGGCTTCTTCAAACCAGGACCTTCAGCATGCACTGGGGCGGTTTGCAGTCGAGTGTGAAGCGGCTGGGATGAGAATCAGCACCTCCAAGTCCGAGGCCATGGTTCTCGACCGGAAAAGGGTGGCTTGCCCTCTCCAGGTTGGTGGAGAAGTCTTGCCTCAAGTGGAGGAGTTTAAGTATCTCAGGATCTTGTTCACGAGTGAGGGAAGGATAGAGCGTGAGATCGACAGGCGGATCGGTGCGGCCTCCGCAGTGATGCGGTCGCTTTACCACTCCGTCGTGGTGAAGAAGGAGCTGAGCCAAAAGGCGAAGCTCTCAATTTACCGGTCGATCTACGTTCCGACTCTCACCTATGGTCATGAGCTTTGGGTAATGACCGAAAGAACAAGATCGCGGATACAAGCGGCTGAAATGAGTTTCCTTCGCAGGGTGGCTGGGTGCTCCCTTAGAGATAGGGTGAGAAGCACAGTCACTCGGGAGGAGCTTGGAGTAGAGCCGCTGCTCCTCCACATCGAGAGGAATCAGCTGAGGTGGCTCGGGCATCTCTTTCGGATGCCTCCTGGACGCCTCCCTGGGGGAGGTGTTCCAGGCATGTCCCCCCGGGAGGAGGCCCCGGGGAAGACCCAGGACACACTGGAGGGACTATGTCTCTCGGCTGGCCTGGGAACGCCTCGGTGTTCTTCCCGAGGAGCTGGTCGAGGTGTCTGGGGAAAGGAAAGTTTGGGCTTCCATGCTCAGACTGCTGCCTCCACGACCTGGCCCCAGATAAGCGGAAGAAGACGAGATGAGACGATCTGTACTTTAACTTAAGTAATGAAGTTGGATACTTTGTCCACCTCTGGTTGATTCTAATAAATATTCATGTGGTGCTCAGGATAGAAGTTCTTTTCTAAGAACATAAAATCAAAATGAAGCATAAATTAAATGAATGGAGATGTTGGCATCCAGCTGACATTCACAGAATTACTCAACCCCTAAAATCTGCACTTCATGATCGTTGCACTTCATCATTAACTTTTTTTTTCCATTAAACATTTATAGCCATAATTTCATGCCAAGAATTTAAAATGTAAGCTCCACAAAGCATAACATGGTGTTTACTGCCACCTACTGTTACACCGGCATTAGCAACCAGGTCACAGAGAAAGCCGAACCCTTTTCTACCAGGAACCTCGCTGCACTTGGTTCCTAAGAATTAAAAACCTAAAAGAAAAGTTTCTAGTGGAACATTTCCCCCCAGAATGATCTACCAGGGAGTCCAGCTAGGCTCTTCTATATTCAGACCGCAGTGTTGTTATGAATCACGTGATTAGCAGTGGCTCATTATGAGGGATATGTTCTTCATACAAGGCGTAACAAACCCAATATCCAAGTAAGCCATATTTGTTAATTGTGCTAATTCCATATCCTCCTGGGAACCAAGAAAAAATGTGTCTCTCAATTTCTCTTTTGTTGTGATTTCCTTACTAGGAATTTCCCAGCAACCCTCCTAGTCACATGATATATCATTGGAAAGCCCAGGATGTACTCTTTACAAGACATCAGGATTCAAGTGAATAGCTTGAAAGAGTAAGAAGGTGTGCATGTAAAACAAATGTCAACTACAGAGGACACAAGCCTATGGGTTTGTTCTCAGGAGAATATAGTCCAATTAAATTCTTTGAACATACCTGAGAAGTGAATTATTATATCTGGATTAAATCAGATACCTGTGTGCTTTTATTTGCCTGGAAAGAGCAGATACATTCTATAGACAAAAGTATGTGGACACCAACTGTCACACTCATACATGGTCCTTCCCCAAAGGGTTCTCACAAAGTCGGAAGCACACAATTGTACAGGATGTTTCTGTGTACTGCAGCATTACAGTTTCACTTCAAGCCCCCCACAGCCACACTCCAATTAACAATTATTCACTGAAGGTGAAGTGAATATTGGTGGATAATAACCGAGACGAAGTCGAGGTTACCTGCGATGACCTGGCGACTTGTCCAGGGTGTACCTCACCTCTTGCCCACAGTCAGCTGGGACAGGCTCCAGCTTGCCTGCGATCCTGCACAGGATAAGTGGCTACAGATAATGGATGGATGGAAGTCGAGGTTACTATTTAAGTTATTCCATGAAATCGAGAGCGCACAATTGCTCATATTCAGTGAACGTGGATAGAATAATAATAGTTACCAAGATAGTAAGGTATAATGCTAATGAGCATTTTACAACCTCGATTCCAAAAAAGTTGGGACAAAGTACGAATTGTAAATAAAAACGGAATGCAATGATGTGGAACTTTCAAAATTCCATATTTTATTCAGCATAGAACATAGATGACATATCAAATGTTTAAACTGAGAAAATGTATCATTTAAAGAGAAACATTAGGTGATTTTAAATTTCACAACACCACATCTCAAAAAAGTTGGGACAAGGCCATGTTTACCACTGTGAGACATCCCCTTTTCTCTTTACAACAGTCTGTAAACGTCTGGGGACTGAGGAGACAAGTTGCACAAGTTTAGGGATAGGAATGTTAACCCATTCTTGTCTAATGTAGGATTCTAGTTGCTCAACTGTCTTAGGTCTTTTTTGTCGTATCTTCCGTTTTATGATGCGCCAAATATTTTCTATGGGTGAAAGATCTGGACTGCAGGCTGGCCAGTTCAGTACCCGGACCCTTCTTCTACGCAGCCATGGTGCTGTAATTGATGCAGTATGTGGTTTGGCATTGTCATGTTGGAAAATGCAAGGTCTTCCCTGAAAGAGACGTCGTCTGGATGGGAGCATATGTTGCTCTAGAACCTGGATATACCTTTCAGCATTGATGGTGTCTTTCCAGATGTGTAAGCTGCCCATGCCACACGCACTAATGCAACCCCATACCATCAGAGATGCAGGCTTCTGAACTGAGCGCTGATAACAACTTGGGTCATCCTTCTCCTCTTTAGTCCGAATGACACGGCGTCCCTGATTACCATAAAGAACTTCAAATTTTGATTCGTCTGACCACAGAACAGTTTTCCACTTTGCCACAGTCCATTTTAAATGAGCCTTGGCCCAGAGAAGACGTCTGCGCTTCTGGATCGTGTTTAGATACGGCTTCTTCTTTGAACTATCGAGTTTTAGCTGGCAACAGCGGATGGCACGGTGAATTGTGTTCACAGATAATGTTCTCTGGAAATATTCCTGAGCCCATTTTGTGATTTCCAATACAGAAGCATGCCTGTATGTGATGCAGTGCCGTCTAAGGGCCCGAAGATCACGGGCACCCAGTATGGTTTTCCGGCCTTGACCCTTACACACAGAGATTCTTCCAGATTCTCTGAACCTTTTGATGATATTATGCACTGTAGATGATGATCTGTTCAAACTCTTTGCAATTTTACACTGTTGAACTCCTTTCTGATATTGCTCCACTATTTGTAAGCGCAGAATTAGGGGGATTGGTGATCCTCTTCCCATCTTTACTTCTGAGAGCCGCTGCCACTCCAAGATGCTCTTTTTATACCCAGTCAATTGACCTAAAGAGTTGCAATTTGGTCCTCCAGCTGTTCCTTTTTTGTACCTTTAACTTTTCCAGCCTCTTATTGCCCCTGTCCCAACTTTTTTGAGATGTGTTGCTGTCATGAAATTTCAAATGAGCCAATATTTGGCATGAAATTTCAAAATGTCTCACTTTCGACATTTGATATGTTGTCTATGTTCTATTGTGAATACAATATCAGTTTTTGAGATTTGTAAATTATTGCATTCCATTTTTATTTACAATTTGTACTTTGTCCCAACTTTTTTGGAATCGGGGTTGTACATGTATTATTTAAGAATGATAACTTGTACACTCTTAGATTTTAGTTTTTATCAGTTTGTTTTTCTCTACTCACAGTATATGAGCTAATAGCCTAGTAGTAGAGTAGCCAATCAGAGCCCACAATTGCTCATATTCAGTGAGTGTGGACAGAATAATCACCGATATTCACTGAGCCTGAGGTGGATAATTGTTTTAGTATAAATACACAGGTAATTATTAAAATTATTTAATTACTTACAGAATAAAATGGAATTACTATACATAACATATGGGAATTGACAGTTTAAACTGGATAGCAGTGAACATTTTTTTCAATTCAATTCTTCGAGGTCTCTTGATAGTTTCATCATTGAAGTTATCAAACTATTAATCGGCCCCAGTGAATTGGATGCTTATGATTACATTGTGTAGCGTTTTAGAAATAGTTCTCTTTTGTTGTGTATAATGTTCATCAAACTTTAGTAAATAGAAATCTATATCTATCTATCGAAACCTTGAGTCTCAGAAAAAAGGCTATTAAACTATAATACTGGTTGTCAGGAAAAAAGAGTGAATATTTCACCTGACCATGTGACAGGGAGTGACAGTAATGGACTGTAAGTATATGAAAGTCATTTCGTAAATGACGAATGGTGTAGTGGCTGGCTGCTTTTAAGTCTCAGGGCTCCTTCATGACTGTGTTCCCTTCTGGCTCTCCCCTTTTAGTTATGCTGTCATAGTTAGTCTCGCTGGACTCCCTGCTTACACACACTGCAAAATGTATAGATGACTTACAACCACGCAGAGGTGGACAGTAACGAAGTACATTTACTTGAGTACTGTACTTAAGTACACTTTGAGTATCTGTACTTTACTTCATCTCATTATCTCTAGCCACTTTATCCTTCTACAGGGTCGCAGGCGAGCTGGAGCCTATCCCAGCTGACTACGGGCGAAAGGCGGGGTACACCCTGGACAAGTCGCCAGGTCATCACAGGGCTGACACACAGACACAGACAACCATTCACACTCACATTCACACCTACGCTCAATTTAGAGTCACCAGTTAACCTAACCTGCATGTCTTTGGACTGTGGGGGAAACCGGAGCACCCGGAGGAAACCCACGCGGACACGGGGAGAACATGCAAACTCTGCACAGAAAGGCCCTCGCCGGCCCCGGGGCTCGAACCTGGACCTTCTTGCTGTGAGGCGGCAGCGCTAACCACTACACCACCGTGCCGCCCCTGTACTTTACTTGAGTATTTTTTTTGGAAAGTTATGACTTTAACTTCACTACATTTGAAAGACAAATATCGTACTTTTCACTCCACTACATTTCTATCAAGGTCCTCGTTACTATGAAGCAGCTTTGAAAGTGGATGATTTTTCTTTTCTTTTCTAAAACATGATTGGTTTTTTCGCAGGTGACACTGAGACAGCCGATCAGTAATCACTCAGGTCACATGACATCCATAGACTGTATAAAATTCAGTGATTTCTCAGCAGCTTTATTTAACACCATCAGTTGATGGCAGAATGGAAGGAGGCGCTTCTTCTGGAGAATGTACGCACTCATGGCTATACCTCGAACCCATGTTTCAGTTTTCTGAAAGGATTAAAGATTCGCTTCATTTTAAATATTTGCTTTGTTTGCCTAAAACGAACCACATCACAGCCTATAAAAACTCGCCGTCCGACCTGCAGAAGCATATTGAGGGATGTAAACGTTTTATTCCAAGAGAAAGCTTGCAATGAAGTTGTCTGTGCTTTTAGAGCTAGCGATAACGTTGCAATAGCTATGCAGTCTGGTTAGAAATGACTTTCTATGGATTTGCACTCCAAGTTGCCGTCGCCTTGTCCACGGCTAATGTTTACACATAGCTAGTTAACTTGGACACTGTTAGTTAGCATGTAAAAACAGAGTGACGCTAACATGAATAACGTTAACTTATCTGAAGTCCTTTCAGAAATATGTTTTAGCATAATCTTGCCAAATAAACAGAATGTAGAAATATTTCTTTTCTATTAACATAAGCTACCCAATATGATTTAGAGTTTGAAAAGAGTTTGCTAGCATGTCGGGTGGAGCTTCACTGACTAGCTAGCATAACGTTAAACCACCATGATGGCACAGCATGCATTCATTTTGTGAATTCACATTTCTGCCATTGGTAATGTTAACACTGTAGCTTTTGTGACCGTGCATAATTACTATACCTTCTATGCATTTTTTTACCAGTAGCCAAAGAGAAAAACTAGCTAGCATCTTATTGATGATTCTGACACTGCCAGAGCTGTCAGAATACTACCATGCTGCTTTGTGGGGGTGGGTAAGAGTGTTAAAATAAAAAAAATAAAAAATGAAAATGACAATGGATCTTTTTTGTCAATTCAGTTGTTTCATTTTGTAACGCTCTACCAGGTGTTTATTCTACAGGTTCTACAAGCTCGTCAGTAAATTCATTTGGTTGCATCAGAGGCATTCGGTATTGTAAGCAGTGTGTCAGTAATACAACACCACATTGACAGAAAATGTACTTTTAATACTTAAGTATTTTTAAAAGCAAGTACTTCAGTACTTGAACTTCAGTAAAAATTTGACTGTCCAACTTTCACTTGTGTCGGAGTAACATTTGACCAGTGGGATCTGTACTTTGACTTAAGTAATGAAGTTGGGTACTTTGTCTACCTCTGCAACCTCGTGATCAAAATGTGCTGCACTACCGTTCAAAAGTTTGGGGTCCCTTTGAAATGTCCTTATTTTTGAAAGAAAAGCAGTGTTCTTTTCAATGAAGATCACTTTAAACTAATCAGAAATCCACTCTATACATTGCTAATGTGGTAAATGACTATTCTAGCTGCAAATGTCTGGTTTTTGGTGCAATATCTCCATAGGTGTATAGAGGCCCATTTCCAGCAACTCTCACTCCAGTGTTCTAATGGTACAATGTGTTTGCTCATTGCCTCAGAAGGCTAATGGATGATTAGAAAACCCTTGTACAATCATGTTAGCACAGCTGAAAACAGTTGAGCTCTTTAGAGAAGCTATAAAACTGACCTTCCTTTGAGCAGATTGAGTTTCTGGAGCATCACATTTGTGGGGTCGATTAAATGCTCAAAATGGCCAGAAAAATGTCTTGACTATATTTTCTATTCATTTTACAACTTATGGTGGTAAATAAAAGTGTGACTTTTCATGGAAAACACAAAATTGTCTGGGTGACCCCAAACTTTTGAACGGTAGTGTACGTCATGAGCGTCCGCCATGATGGTGGCTATACAAAGCAACTAGGATGGCAGCCGCTGAAAGCGTGTCTGTAAACAATGCTGAATTTTCTCAGTGTTACCATGATTTGAACAGTCGAGCGAAGATTTGATACAAAGAGAAGATAAATATGTGCGGTTTTGACCCATAATGACTCTATAGGACACAATTATAGAAGCCAGTTATTTATAATCATGCTTTCTGTTCTCACCCAGATGAGGATTGGTTCCCTTTTGAATCTGGTTCCTCTCAAGGTTTCTTCCTCGTGTCGTCTGAGGGAATTTTTCCTCGCCACCATCACCACAGGCTTACTCACAGGGATAAATTAGGGACAAAATAAGCTCATGTTTCATTTTCTGTAAAGCTGCTTTGCGACAATTTCTGTTGTTAAAAGCGCTATACAAATAAACATGACTTGATTTGACGAAGCTTATTTGAGAACGATGGCCGCGTTTGACAACTTTAAACCAATACCATTTGTCATCATTCGATAATTTTAGACACGACTTGCAATAGATCAGGGGTTTTCAAAGTGTGGGAGAGACAAACCCCCCTCAGAGAGCAAATAAACAACAGCGCCCCCCCCTTACAATTTTTGTTGTTGCTATACTTAATGTTCCATTCGTATTTAAAAAAATGGTTGTTGTACACATTTTTTTTTTCTTTTACACATTTTAAACATCTGTGCTTTTTAAAACCTCTTTTTTACACATTTTAAACATCTGTGCTTTTTAAAACCTCTTTTTTACACATTTTAAACATCTGTGCTTTTTAAAACCTCTTTTTTTTTTACACATTTTAAACATCTGCTTTTTTAAAACATCTTGTTTTACACATTTTAAACATCTGTGCTTTTTAAAACCTCTTTTTTTACACATTTTAAACATCTGTGCTTTTTTAAAACCTCTTTTTTTACACATTTTAAACATCTGTGCTTTTTTAAAACCTCTTTTTTACACATTTTAAACATCTGTGCTTTTTTAAAACCTCTTTTTTACACATTTTAAACATCTGTGCTTTTTAAAACCTCTTTTTTTTTACACATTTTAAACATTTGTGCTTTTTAAAACCTGTTTTTTACACATTTTAAACATCTGTGCTTTTTAAAACCTCTTTTTTACACATTTTAAACATCTGTGCTTTTTAAAACCTCTTTTTTACACATTTTAAACATCTGTGCTTTTTAAAACCTCTTTTTACACATTTTAAACATCTGTGCTTTTTTAAAACCTCTTTTTTTTACACATTTTAAACATCTGTGCTTTTTAAAACCTCTTTTTTTTACACATTTTAAACATCTGCGCTTTTTTAAAACCTTTTTTACACATTTTAAACATCTGCCTTTTTTAAAACATCTTGTTTTACACATTTTAAACATCTGTGCTTTTTAAAACCTTTTTTTTTTACACATTTTAAACATCTGTGCTTTTTAAAACCTCTTTTGTACACATTTTAAACATCTGTGCTTTTTTTTTTTTGAACATCTTGTTTTACATATTTTAAACATCTCATAGCATCGTTAGCTAGCACCTCTTGGCAGACAACACACTGTGGCAGTGGAGCATCTTCAGATCCAGCCTATGAAAATCCAAACTTTAAATAATCGTGGTCAGACTTCCTTCTTTTTTTGCTTGGCCCAGACTCTGCCTCTTCACTCACTGTAGCTTTAGGTACTAAAAATCGATCCATTTTGTCTCTGGTAAAGGCTAGCTGAAGTTCGCTAAATGTCCGCAATAGTAACTTATTCTGGTTTATTTTTCCTCACGTTGCGCCCCCCCTGAAGAACTCTGGCGCCCCCTAGGGGAGGCGCGCCCCACACTTTGAAAAGCCCTGCAATAGATGATCAAAGACAAGTGCAAGGTAGATAAATGGTAAATAGAAAGGTCCATAAACTGTAGCTTTACATTTAACGAGGCGAACATGTCAGTCATATCGGAACGTTTATCTGAAGGAAAAACAAAACACATTCAAAAAGTTTAACTCAGTGTATTTATTACATCTAAACGTCCCTAAATAAACAGGTAACATTTATTAAGTAAACAATTTCTTCCAATGCATGTAATAAATATTTTTTCCCTTAGTACTTTATACAAACTGACATTGTTCTACTATACAATATTTCTTCCACATCTCCTTAAAAAGTCGTTTCTCTTATCAGACATGCCACAAACAGAGCAGAGGAAGTGAAGTTTAAGGCAGTGAGCGCAGATGTCAGCTTAGAGGAAAAGGAAAATAAATGAATAAAATAAAATCTGACTCAGACACAACATCTACTTTATAGCAGGTTTTTTGCATTTGGAAAAAAGAAAGTATAGAAATTGATTCGATGTGATGTTCCAGGGGCCGGAATACAAATACATATCACAGCAATCAGTCGCGTTCACACAGTTACCCTGATAATAAATCAAATCAAATCTCTTACACACACACACACACACCTTTGTATGTTTCGTAATTAATATCAAACATACAGGCAGAGAAAGAAAGCAGAGAACTATATTGAAATCAATGGTGATGTTGATGGATTTATTGACTTATGATTAACTATTTACGGACTTCATGTTGGTTTGATGGTGGAAGTGAGATCCACAGCATCAGATATTGAACAAATATGACCAGACAATTAGTCTTTAACACTGTCAGAGAGCATGTTATTTATTTAAATACAAAACTAGAACATTACTGCGGGTGTTGAAAGCACAAGAGGTTGCGACCATCAGTTTGTCTAGAATACAATAAAACTTCTATTTGTATGAGCGAATGCAGCATTTTACACAAGAGAATCAATTCTCCCATATCAATGAAACAACCAGGACTATTAAAATGTAGGTCAGTCATGATGACGTTACACGTTAAACCGCGTCATGAACACTTTCTCTCCTTTACAAAGCAGCTGAGTGACAGACAGAGAGAATCAACTCCGAAAAGTATTTGCTGTCTACGATATTGAGCTGAACTAAACACTATTTCATGAGGTCACAGGATGATAAAAGAACTGAAAATACTGAAGATTTTTTATGCACTAAAAAGCAAAGAAAAAAAAAGCATCGTTTAGCCGGTGATGGAAACGTGGACCGTTAAGAAAACCATCAGTTACACTATGAAAGCTGAATAACGAGAAGACAATTATATCATTATCTCAGCTAGAAACGCAAGCAGGGGTCGGGACAAGCTCTCAAACAGCTTTCGATATCCCAAACGATCTCAAGCAAAATGAGGTACATTTAACCTTTCTTAATTTAAATAACTCTTTAAATAAATACATTGTTCTTAATCAACACAGGAAGTGTTGAGCCGCCGCAGAGTAAATGGTCACGCTCATTCTCATATGCCGGGGCTGTGTCTGAAATAGACCTTTTCTCTCGCACCTGCTAAGATCCAGCCATTTCATTGTTTAAAAAGGCTGCATGGTATCTTGTAGGTTATTTTGGTTCTTTTTCTCCTTTTCTTAACCTCTCTCTCTCTCTCTCTCTCTCTCTCTAAAGAATGGCAATGGATGAGAAGAAGAGATGTGAGGACATAAATCAATGGCTATTTATTTATTTGCCAAATTAGTCATTTAATCACTAAAGCATCATATTAAAGCGGCATTCATTACTGAGGACTATAAAATAAAACACTACAGGTGTGGATCACAAATCACCTGACTCATCATCTGCACGTTTTGTATAAATTCCAGCACACTGTAGGCTGCTTTTACTCGAGGTGTTTTTGTTATGATTAAAGCAGCTCGCAAGATGCCCAAAATATTACCCGAACACTGGTATTCGATCTTACGACTGCACTGGTTAATGGCTAGGCTCCGCTACGTTGATATGTGCGGAGTATTCAACAGGTGGCGCGCGCGTCACTGGGTCATTCAACAATGTCAACAACGGTGGACGCCGCACAGCCCAAACCAACGAAAGTAAAGTGTTTATTCAGGGTTTATTGTGGTTTGTTTTAAGTTTAATAACATCTTGTAAATTTTAAAAGATACGGAGCCATCAAGTAAATGTTTTTCGTGATGAAAATAGTCTATTAAATCGTAAATTTGTCAATTTGATCATTCTTGTCACTGTGAGTGTAACCTCGAAGTGCCACACCCCTGGACTCCTTGACATTAGTTGATTAGAGTGATATTTGCAGGAAATGGACACGTCCAATTTCATTTCTGTTCGCATTGGTGTTTGGTGTTTTAACGTATACTGACTGAAGAGGCTCATGATTTACATTCCCAACTCAAAACATCCTCAAAACATTGAAAGTTTTCAAGGAATATGAGGGATATTATTATTGGGTAGGTTTTTGGAATTGGGCTATGAACCAGAGTTAGGATGTTATGCTGGTATTTAGACATCAACTTCTCAAATATTCGGGGATTGACAATTTGAAATGTTTGAAAACTCACGAGGACTCGTGCATTACCGAATGCTGTGATTGTTTCAACTAATTGAACTTGCATGTCCATGCATTCTCTCCACATTCTCCATAACCGCAGGCAATCTCGAGGGAGCCATGTGTGTTACTTTCTGTTACCAGAAGTCTTATCCCCAAATATATGAACTATACACCAATATAGAATCAGCACTCATCAAAATTTAAATGAGCATTCTTTTGCTCTGTATGCATTCTTTTGAGGAAATATTTGTTTGATTATTCAAGTATGTGATTAATATCAAAAAAATCAAACATCATTATGATTTCACTATAACTGGCCCATCAATAAGCATGATAAGCACAAATATATCTTACAGGCCGCGTGAAGTAGATGCGGTTACCCAGACCACAAGCCCTAACTTAAGCACAATAATGGATGTGGCATGGGCGATAATTTGCGTATTTGTACGTTTGACAACATTTTATAAGCGTCACAATGAGTACTGTTTTGGCTGGGAACGACCTGGAATTGGACGACTGATCACAGCGCCACCTGCTGAATACAGCGAAAACGTTGGGATAGCGGAATCCAAGCATTAGCTAGCTTATCTAGCTATATTTATGAACAACAAAGGTTAAATCGATTTCCCAATTTTAGCCTAACTATGCCGAGTAGGAGGTTTCTGTGTTTGGAGATGAAATGTATCCGAGCACCTCTGATCGGATATATTTCATTTCTATAAAATTTGATCAATTCCTAGGTCACAAGCTCGAGGATGAGGGTCAAAGCGGTGAACAGGCATCAGTTAGAGTATCGAGCAGAACTCGAAGTGCGAGAGTTGCTTATTATAAAGCTGCATATAAAACTTCTCATATGGGTAGGAGCAGTTCTGAGTCATAACAGCTCAAATTCTGATTCACACACACACACACACACACACACACACACACACACACACACACACACACACACACACACACACACTCCTACTCAGAGAATAGCAGAATAAAATGAAAGTGTGTGTGTAAGCTAGAGAAATGATGCATCAGATCAAAACACAGACGAGTGGCAAACTTTCCAACCACTAGAAATCTTTCAGGCTGACACACACTTCCTTGATCACCTCAAAAAAAACAAACAAAAAAACCCAACAACCCACAAACGAAAGGAACTGTGAAATACAGTTTGAATCACAGAAAGAAAGAAAGAAAGAAAGAAAGAAAGAAAGAAAGAAAGAAAGAAAGAAAGAAAGAGAATGATTTTCTGTGGCATCGCTTTTGGCATTGTGCAAAACAAAGTGGTCTGAAATATAAAAAGTGATTTAGCACAAATTCTACAAAGATGACAGTACAATCAGAGCAAAATGTGTCTGCTCTTCATTATAAATAAGTGTAATATAATTAAGAAGAAGAAGAAGAAGAGAAAAAGCAATGGCAGGAGACAGCAGATTCCTGAAGATAAAGAAATGCTTAACAGTTCACATACTTCATATAATTTAAAAGTATTATAAAACCATCTGCGAGCTGAAAAACACTGCCAGCACTAAAGAAGCATGTCTCTGTCCATCTGGAACGCCCATGCGGACGAGGGAAGGGCAAACACGCTGCGATGTCCCTGTGTGGGGGAGTAGCGCCTTCGACGTGGAATCAGAAATGACACTAAATATCATGTAGCAAAAGACCATAAAGATATAAAATATTATAACAGTATAATCAAGGGGACGACAACACAACAATCTGTGATGAAATAAAAAAAGTCTTTTTTCCCATGGAAGAAAATCAAACCTTAGTTATTCGCATAATAGGAAAAAAAGTCTTTTGAGTTTATATATACAAAAAGTAAAACTGAAAATATATTTGTTCTCTGTACATAGCAAACGTTCGTCATTTAGGAAAAAAAAAAATCAAATAAACACCTCACTTTCGTTTTTTCTGGCTTCTTTCTTGTTTTTCTTTCCCTCCCCCCAACACCAAATGTATGGAGTCCGTTTGGAGCGCGAGGGTGCGGATCAGTCTAGCGAGATGATATCGGGGATGGAGCTGTATATGTCCGAGCCGGAGCGGGGGATTGTGGGAAGGCTGCTGCTGCTGGAGCTGTTGCTGTTGCTGCGGTTGACGTTCAGAGCAGCGTGAACTGCACTGCCGCTGCTACTCACCGGTGTGCCGGGAGCATCCAGGAAGAGCTGAGAGGAGCTGTACGGCAGGAACCGGTTCAGCAGGAGGTCGTGATCCTCGGACGCCGAGGCTGCCGCCGCCGCTGCCATCACCATGTTATAGTGCTGAGAGACAGAGAGAGATTAGAGGGCAAAAAAACCAACCACCACCTTCTTTTGGCACAGCAGGATTCATATTTTAATTCAACCTTTTGATAAATGACCAATCTTACCTGATGATTCTCTCCTTGTAAAAATGAGAAAAAGTTCAGATCTGTTAAAAACAAAAAGATCAAATCGTGACTCTTTACATTTGCAATCTATGTAATGGACAGCATTACTAGATCAGAGCTATATATTCTAGGACTCTCAATATCTATTACACTGAAGATTTAGTATTCAAATATGAATTATTTTTTATTTTATAGCTCCATAATCAGAGTGACCATTAGCAGTCGCTACACTATGTGCTATGTGTGAAAACACTCATTGTCGTAGGCCCTGGTCACACTACAGCTCGCAATGGGTTTGCGAATACTCGGCGATGAAAAACTGGCCACCAATCGTTTGAAGCACGGCGAGAGTTCTCCGAGCATTGCGAGTTTTTTTTTTTTTGGTGTGTCTCCGCCTCATGAGTGGCCAAAAATGTTGCAAAAAATTTCAGTGCATGCATTGCAATTTGGTGGCGATGTTTTCATCGGCAAATTAAGCGGTAAATACTCGCAGATGGGCTTGGGAGTATTTCCCGAAGCTTGGGGAACCTTTGTTGAGCCTCTTGAGATGTCTTTGTCTCAAACCCACGTCCCCGATGCTCGCAGGAGCCTCAACAACACAGCGACTCTGCATAGCCCAACCTTCGCCAAATCTTAAAAAGTGCATTTACATTCGGGAATCCTTCGGAGCACGTTGTGCGCGCGCTTGCGACCCAGTTGTTATGGGAAACACCTGATGCTGATTTGAGCGCAATCAGCATGCACATACACTATCGTTCAAAAGTTTGGGGTCACCCAGACAATTTTTTGTTTTCCATGAAAAGTCACACTTTTATTTACCACCATAAGTTGTAAAATGAATAGAAAATATAGTCAAGACATTTTTCTGGCCATTTTGAGCATTTAATCGACCCCACAAATGTGATGCTCCAGAAACTCAATCTGCTCAAAGGAAGGTCAGTTTTATAGCTTCTCTAAAGAGCTCAACTGTTTTCAGCTGTGCTAACATGATTGTACAAGGGTTTTCTAATCATCCATTAGCCTTCTGAGGCAATGAGCAAACACATTGTACCATTAGAACACTGGAGTGAGAGTTGCTGGAAATGGGCCTCTATACACCTATGGAGATATTGCACCAAAAACCAGACATTTGCAGCTAGAATAGTCATTTACCACATTAGCAATGTATAGAGTGGATTTCTGATTAGTTTAAAGTGATCTTCATTGAAAAGAACAGTGCTTTTCTTTCAAAAATAAGGACGTTTCAAAGTGACCCCAAACTTTTGAATGGTAGTGTATAAGGACGCTGTTTTCACGGAGAGTTTGCGAAGTCTTCTGTCAGGTATGTGGCAGCAGACGGATGTTTATTAGCAGGTGTGATATTTACAATAACAAAACGCAAGGCAAGGTCAGAGTAACAAAACACAAATGAAACCAAAAGCAAAACGTAAAGCAGAGGATTTAACCAGAGCCATAACCATGGCTAGAAACAAACGTGACAGTGATAATTATAATACTTTGCAAAGTCTCTGTGAAAACAGCATCCTTATATGCGCGTGCTGATTGTGCTCAAATCAGCATCAGGTGTTTCCCATAACGACTGGGTCCCCAATAGCATGCACAACGCCCTCCATGGATGCATGTGACTACTTGAGCTGAGCTGCAAAGGCGTGACAGCCAAATGGTCGCCTGCTGTGTGACCACAACTCTTAGCTTGCCTTTATATCGTCATGCATCGCCACCAAAACACCTCATTTTCATCAAGAACCCATCACAAAGCATTGCAAGCTGTAGTGTGACCGTAGCTTTAAGGAGACAAGATCATAATTTGACCAACTCACAAGTGACTTCCTATTCACTATATATACTCACTACATGGGGTCAGGGCAGGAATTTCACGAGGGCCACGGCCCTCGTGCCCTCTCAATTTGGCCTTGTGCCCTTGGAAAAAAATATCTGCCGTAAGGCCACAGTGGCCTTGATGCCTTGCAGTTTTGTAGTCTGCCTCGTGACTGCCAATAGGCTTTAACATCACCTGCGTCTATTGAGGAAAAAATACGTCTTTTGATGACATTCTGGATTCTTATTGGGCAACTCATCAGTGGTGGATCGGACTCGAGCCTGGCATGAACCGCTCCGACGTGCTATAATGACACCAATCTATTACCAGCCAACCAGGAGACTTAATCAAACGCATCCCCCGCCCACTTGTGTCCGTGTTTTAGATACTGAATTTTCACAGAAGGAGGGAAGAAGCTGACTGAGGTAAGACTGTGAGATAAATTAACAAATGAATAAGATAGAAATTTCAACATATAGGGCTTAAGTTTGTTACCGTTAAATAAGCATTGCTTGTACAGTAACGTTATGTCGTTACAACACTGACCCACTTTTAACGTGCCGAGTACTGACTGTAGCCCGTAACAAATGCTAATTAGCCCGCTGTCAAGTTTTTCCTTTGTCGAGCTTTAAGCACAAGGTCATGGATGTTACTACTGCTTAGCCTGGGCCCGCCCATCCCAAGTGTGACGCAACACGGGGGGCTGTTGCAAACTTAGTCTGGCAAGGCAAGCTATCTCCAGCTCTTCCAAGCTCCCGAAAAATCGGGAGCCAATCAACTTTGAGCATCTCCAACGGCCCTGGGTAGAGGCGTGTTCAAGGCAGTGACGTAGTAGAACTGCGACCGGAAGCCATAGATTGTTTACAGAATCTATGCCGGAAGCGCTTCATTCACTAGAAACATTACGAACATGGAGCAGCGGCAAGCCTTTGACACAGCGGTAGATGCTGTATTGAAAGCATTCAACGGGAAGTTCTCTTTGAAAACGGAACAAAGAGCAGCCCTGGAGGTATTTATTGAAAGGAAGGACGTTTTCGCCTTGCTCCCGACCGGCTTCGGTAAGAGTTTAATCTACCAGTTAGCTAGCCTGGGCCCACCCATCCTAAGTGTGACGCAACACGGGGGCTGTTGCGAAGCTTCCGTCGCGTCACATACGTCAGAGGAAAGAGTGATGTGATTGGTTTAAGCTTCGTCACAGCCTTTTCTGGCTTCGACCAGTAGCAAACTGAGGCATTTCAGGGAGGCAGGTCAACCACGCACTTTGGGAAACGGTTGGGCTTAATATCTATGCCAGACCAATGCTCGCAGAGCTTTGAAGTTGCGTTAGCCAGACTAACTACTGCTTGTTCCTGCCGTAATATGATACGTGATAGTGCTGTTGTCTGTTCATAGCCACTTTTTTAATCTATGCAGTTAGCATTGTTTTGTTACTAGTATTGTATGTTTCTTTTTGCTGTTTAACCGAAGTGTAACTGCTGCCATCTTGACGAGATCACCATCGCAAGAGATTTTATCTCATTGTTTTTGGCGTCGTTACAACATTAGCATTTACTTTTATTCATTTACCCCCCAGTAATAATTATGCCAAGCAAGGAACGGAGGGAGCGGTGCTGTAAAAAAAACTTTGAAGATGCAGCTAAAACCTGCAAAACAATGGACGCTTTTTTCCCCCAAGAGGTGAGTGCACTGTGGCCTGAGGTAAAACATGATAGTTTAAGTTTGTTTAAATTACAAAAATGAGTACACCCAATGACTGTCTCATATACTCTTCATATACTCATACTGTTTAAGTAATGCAATAAAACGAATCTTTAAAAGTGGTATTTACTCAAACTGTTTGCACAGAATGAACTTTGGGGTTAACAGTGTAATAGTGTTGCAGTGTTCTGCAAATTTGCAATTTAATATTTCAGATCTTGAGACATGAAAGTGCTATTTTAAAAAATAAAAGGTCAGAAATGTTTTCTTTGTCGTCTATTTAGTTCATTTTATTTCCTCAATAATTTTCCTTGATTGAGAAATCGGTCTGGGCTCTTATGGGTTAATCAGTAGCCTGCATGCTCGTACTGTATATGTTCCATTTACAGTCAAACATTTTGATGGACTCCAGGCTCAATTTTGATGAATCAAAAATCTGCGTAGTAGTACGGTCTGAAGATGCTCTTGCACATTCGGAGTCAAATGAACAAAAATTATGGGAGGATATAGGTTTAATAAGTTTTACAATTTTTGAAGTGAGTGATGGATTGATAAGTTTAGATGTGTTCAATATTTTCTTATCTTCAGACATAATAGTGTAGATGCTTCTTTACCTGCTTGATAGTTTCGACTGAGACTCCAATCTTCCTCAGAAGAGTCATTAGTCCTTAAATTAAATTCATTATAGATGTGAACTTAAAATCATTGTTTTATTTTATGGCCTTGGTGCCCTGGCTTTTGGCCTTCGTGTCCTCAAAAAATTGACAGCACAAAAGGCCAAGTGGCCCCGCCCCTAAAATGACGAAATTCCAGGCCTGATAGGGGTACAACATAACGCGGTTGTAGAACCTATGTGATGTCCTACACACTCAACTGAACACACTCTAACATTCAGCCACAAATAAGTGCCATTTGACTACTTACAATGCCTTGCAAAAGTATTCACCCCCTTGGCTTTTTACCTATTTTGTTACATTACAACCTGTAATTAATTTTTTTTTTAAAATCTGTATTTTATGTAATGGATCTGCACAAATAGTCCAAGTTGGTGAAGTGAAATGAGAAAAAATATATATATATATAAAAAAAATTTTAATAAAAAACTGAAAATTGGAGTGTGCATACGTATTCACCCCCTTTGCTATGAAGACCCTAAAAAGTTCTGGTGCAACCAATTACCTTCAGAAGTCACATAATTAGTGAAAATAAAGTCCACCTGTGTGCAATCTAAGTGTCACATGATCTGTCAGTATATATACACCTTTTCTGAAAGGCCCCAGAGGCTGCAACACCACTAAGCAAGAGGCACCACTAACCAAACAACACCATGAAGACTAAGGAGTTCTCCAAACAAGTCAGGGACAAAGTTGTTGAGAAGTACAAGTCAGGGTTGGGTTATAAAAAAAAATATCCAAATCTTTGATGCTCCTCCGGAGCACCATCAAATCCATCATCATCAAATGGAAAGAACATGGTACCACAACAAGCCTGCCAAGAGAGGGCCGCCCACCACAACTCATGGAACGGGCAAGGAGGGCATTAATCAGAGACGCAGCACAGAGACCAAATGTAACCTTGAAGGAGCTGCAGAGTTCCACAGCAGCGACTGGAGTATCTGGATATCTGGAGTATCATAGGACCACAATAAGCTGTACACTCTACAGAGCTGGGCTTTATGGAAGAGCAGCCAGAAAAAAAAAGTAATTGCTTAAGAAAACACGTTTGGAATTTGCCCAACAGCATGTGGCAGACTCCCCAAACACATGGAAGAAGATTCTCTGGTCAAATGAGACGAAAATTTAACTTTTTGGCCATCATGGGAAATGACATGTGTGGCGCAAACCCAACACCCTGAGAACACCATTCCTACAGTGAAGCATGGTGGTGGCAGCATCATGCTGTGGGGATATTTTTCATCTGCAGGGACAGGAAATCTGGTCAGGACTGAAGGAAAGATGGATAGCAATAAATACAGGGCAATTCTGGAGGAAAACCTGTTTGAATCAGCCAGAGGTTTGAGACTCATGGATGCAAACGGCGCGCCTTTTGGCGGATGCCGCCTTTTTTCACGGCTGTCTGGGGGACTTGTGTGAATCGCGCAGATCCGATGAGTTTTTTATTATTATTTTTTTTTTTTGGGGGGGGGGGGGGGGGGGGGGCGTTGGAGTGTCTGATTATAATTTCATCAAAGTAAATTCTGTATTAAAATGTCTAAATAAGCAAAAGCCGTTACAGTCCATGAAACAGGAAGTATAAGTATGAGAAGAAAACAGTAAATCAGAAAGCTGTGCACGTAAAGCCAATTGGCTGCGCGCCATTATCTGCTGCTGGCTGCACTTCACTGCACGCGCAAGGATTTCCATCAGTCCAACGTAAGTTACATAATTGGCTTTACATGCACAGCTTTCTGATTTACTGTTTTCTTCTCATACTTCCTATGTTTCATGGACTGTAACGGCATTTGCTTATTTAGTAATTTTAATACAGAATTTACTTTGATGAAATTATAATCAGACACTCCAACGCGGCCCCCCCCCCCCAAAAAAAAAAACCTCATCGGATCTGCGCGATTCACACAAGTCCCCCAGACAGCCGTGAAAACGGTGGCATCTGCCAAAAGGCGCGCCGTTTGCATCCATGGAGACTGGGACGAAAGTTCAGGACAATGACCGTAAACATACTCCTAAAGCTACAACGGAGTGGTTTAAGAGGAAACATTTAAATGGGTTGGAATGGCCTAATCAAAGCCCAGACCTCAATCCAATTGAGAATCTGTGGTCAGACTTGAAGATTGCTGTTCACCAGTGGAACCCATCCAACTTGAAGGAGTTGGAGCAGTTTTGCCTTGAGGAATGGGCAAAAATCCCAGTGGCTAGATGGGGCAAGCTCATAGAGACTTATCCAAAGCGACTTGCAGCTATAATTGACGCAAAAGGTGGTGCTACAAAGTACTGACATTAGGGGGGTGAATAGTTATGCACGTTGAAGTTTTCTGTTATTTTGTCCTATTTGTTGTTTGCGTCACAATTAAAAAAAAAAATTCACATCTTCAAAAGTTGTTGGCATGTTCTGTAAATGAAATGATGCAAACCCTCAAACAATCCATATTAATTCCAGGTTGTGAGGCAACAAAACCCGAAAAATGCCGAGGGGGGGGGTGAATACTTTTGCAAGGCACTGGACATGTAACATCACCTTGATACACAATTATGGTTTTCTTTATGTTTAATGAGAAAATGCCAATGGTGAAAATATGGAGAATAAAATAGACCAGGAATGCCATCTATTTGTTTTGATTCTTGCATCAAGCTGCAAAAGTATTTCTTTATAAAAAAGAAAAAAATGTTTTTAATAGATATACACTCTGCTACGAATTTTGTTTTTGCATCTTTAAATGATAAATATTATGAACATATAACACACAGACAGGGAAATTATGTTCTGACAGGGTTGGTGTGTTCTTACTTTCATACCATTTTTATTCACGTGTGTGTGTGTGTGTGTGTGTGTGTGTGTGTGTGTACCTGAGAGATCATTGGGTGTGGGTGTAGGATAGTAGTGGCGATAGTCCTGTATGAGTGGTGGAGGAGGGGGGATGTAGTTGGTCTCCACCTGAGGCATGCTGGGAGTTCGACTTGCAGGAGACGCCTGAGTACACAAATTCAACACTCTACACACACACACACACACACACAGTTAATTTCAAATAAACCAAAACGAGAGCTAAATAAGAATGGAAACACGAAGCCTAAACCAATTACACTTTGTTGAAATATAGATGTAATACATTTTCTATCATACAGTATTAACATCACTTTTCCTCATTCTATTTAAACTCTATTGAACTTCAGAGGAAACAAACTACTATATGAAGCACATCTGCATAATCAGCATAAAACCTATTCATTTGTACAACACCGATTAAAATAAGCAGTTACAAGGATGAAAGTGATCATGGCTCAATAATAACCATCACTACTCTGATTGCAGTTGATAATCATCTCCACCATTGTCGTATCATTAGAAAATACAATATGGCCGACACCCTGCTTCTTCATCACAGAACCACTGCACTACCAGACACGACTCAAACGCAACTAAACTCACCCCTTGTTCATCTGTGGCGATACCGGTGACAGGGAGGGGCAGTTCCTCTTTACAGGCGGCTCTTCCTCTTCCTCATCCTCAGACGAACTGTCCAGAGTCAGATCGATCACCTCCACTTTCTTACCGCCGCTGCCGTTTGTGTGGGAGCTGGATTTCTGCTCGGGCGCTGATGGTTGACACCCTCCTGCCAAAGGGGATACACAAAATAAAGGATGAGCAAGAGAGCAAACAAGAACAAAAACACGGTAACAAGCACAGAAAATAAAGAAAAAGCATTTCTTTTTCAGGTCATAAACGTAGATACATATAAATAATCCTACTGCCCTGTGAAACAGCCCAATTAATCAAGGGCTGAGACCCATCACCAGCCTATTGATTACATGATTATAACCTACTCTCTGTCTCATATTTCTGTTATTCAGAGTCATTTCGGGAGCTCTCCGACGTTTGAGCCAATATTGGTCTTTAATGAAAGTGATATTTAATAAAAATGTTCTTGCGCTTCAGTGGATGACTAACTTATTTCTTGCTCCCTGACAGGCAATTTATAATGTTAGGCAGCCTTAACTGTAATTAGAAAAAGTTAAATTAATTTCAGCATAGGTGGCATTATCATACTCCTGAAGCTCATTTACTTTTCACATTCCTAACCATGGTGAATTCCAGAAAGGTGGCAGATAATTTAAAAAAAGAAAAGGAAACTGACAAAAGATAATATAATCTATGGTAGTACAGTATTTCCTGAAGGTAGCTAAACTAATTCAGATCTGAAAAAAGGGGATAAAATACATACGATACATCGAAACTAAAATGTAACCCGACTTTCCAGTGGATCAGAGACACATCACTATGAATATACATTTTCACTGTCTTTAAATCTTACGGCTGAAATTTCTTTCTCAGGCAAATATAAATAGTGAAGTTGATTCCCATGGATAAATTTATTTCTGGATCAAAGTGTACATTACTAAGGAGATTTTACTTAAAATAATACTGTTTTTCCAAACAAGTAGATTTCATTAAGAATGTAATGAAAGCAGTCAGGAGCTTGGTCCACTTGGGATTTTTTAGAAAAGTGTTCTGGGTGAAGCTGGTGGAGAGAATATGCAGACAGTCTGTGAAACATCACCAGAAATACAGTGAATAACTTTAAAAAGAAAATAATTTTGATTTCTTGGTTAGTGCATAATAGTGACTTACTGTCATTCTCAACAAGCAGGGAATAGTGGGTGGTTTTTTTTTTAAACAGCTTTATCGGCTTCCAAACAACAAAACTACAAATTTACAAGATATACAAATGTTAATTTTTTTTGCTTTTATTAGATTAGATTCACTTTATTCATCCCACATTGGGGAAATTCACGTGTTACAGTAGCAAGAAAATGTCAAACAGATAACAAATAAAACTGAAATAAAAATTAGACAAACGAAGGATTAAATACAGAGGGCTATTTGCATTATCTACCGTGAAAACGTATAGAAAAATTGCCTTATTGAGAGGCTCGGAAAAATTGCACATTACAGGTAGACTCTGTATATACACACACACACATTTTTTTATATATATATATATATATATATATATATATATATATATATATATATATATATATATATATAGAGAGAGAGAGAGAGAGAGAGAGAGAGAGAGAGAGAGAGAGAGAGAGAGAGGCGGCACGGTGGTGTAGTGGTTAGCGCTGTCGCCTCACAGCAAGAAGGTCCTGGGTTCGAGCCCCGTGGCTGGCGAGGGCCTTTCTGTGCGGAGTTTGCATGTTCTCCCCGTGGGTTTCCTCCGGGTGCTCCGGTTTCCCCCACAGTCCAAAGACATGCAGGTTAGGTTAACTGGTGACTCTAAATTGACCGTAGGTGTGAATGTGAGTGTGAATGGTTGTCTGTGTCTATGTGTCAGCCCTGTGATGACCTGGCGACTTGTCCAGGGTGTACCCCGCCTTTCGCCCGTAGTCAGCTGGGATAGGCTCCAGCTTGCCTGCGACTCTGTAGAACAGGATAAAGCGGCTACAGATAATGAGATGAGATATATATATATATATATATATATATATAAGTGCATAAAAAATAGTTTAGGGCCTATATTATTGCACATAATTGCATCAGTGAGAGATGGCAGAGGTAGTAGTGCACGATTTTGCACGATTTTGCCTTTACTTTGTATTATTTCTTCTGCCTATTTATTTATTTGTAACTGGCATTCATGGTGGACAGCAAACTAAGAATTTCATTGTGCAAGAGGACATTTCCTTACTGTGCATATGACAAACACTTTGAACTTGAACTTGCAATGGGGGGGGAGCGCAAAAAAAAAAAAAAAAGGTCCAAAAGTGTAGGTATGAACGGGACCTGGCGTTCCAAAAAATCTCGAAGGACTTAAGCAAAAGAAAAACCCAAGTAAAATCTACTGTCGCCAATGGCAACCACAATTACGACAGAAGCTCCACGAGCAAGGCCCATCAGTATCAAAATCATTAATTAACTGATCCTTGTACACATTAGTAACAAAAATCTTGAAAGACTTTAAACTAAGGAAAGTACTAGGTGTAGCTAATTTGCATATGAGGTTCCAGAGTTTAACACTGCGATCGAAAAAAAGGTGTTTCCCAGTACTTAATTTCACGAGACTGGGATCGTTGTGTGCCACCATGACTTACATATTTTAAGAAACTAGTATCAGTGTCAACATGTCTGTATAAAGCCTTATAAAGAAAAACGAAGTCTTTGACTTTGTGGTCATAGGTAAGAGGTAACAGATCCAACTGAATAAGCCTTTCTTTATATCATAGTTCTCCTTGCTTGACTTGTAGGATCCAACGTGTAGCTCTTCTCTTCATTTTATAATGAAAATAAAGAAACCCTATCCATGAGCAGGTGCGAATATCTGTCCGGTAAGATACACACGTCATAACTTAACTGGAATGCTGGTACACAGAGCTACTAGACAGTTGTACAAAATAGGCAGTTTAGTGTATATCCAGGAAAAGATGAGAGAAGAGTCATTTATTTGTGGTTAAAGATCAATGCTATTTTTACTTATTTCTTCGAACCTGAATCATCTCTGAACTTAACATTCCTCACACAGACACCTCCAAATAATAGTGGAGAAAAAAAACCCCAAAACCAATCCTTCTGTCTGCAGACTTAAAAATGCACCTGCCTCTTGAAAATGATTTAATGCTGCTTCAAAAGTTCATAACTTCTTATATAATGGAAACTAGGAAATAGATGATGCGAGGCTGAACTTCAAGTCATTGGATTTCAACTGAATCATCCAGTCAATAACCGAGAACCTTAACTGCTGAACTTCCTCTGCCAAGAGTAATATCAAATAATGTACAGGCAATCATGAGCAAGTCATTCATTAATTACAACTGTTACAGGCGATTTTTGAAATCAGGTGAATCAGGTCGACATTCTTAAAAGGGATTCTTCTTGAGGGGGGTTCATAAAAGAATGAGAACACTTCGGCAACCACTCTCTATTCACATTTCCCCCTCACCCCACCCCTTTTATATAGTTTATTCTCTTACACCTCTCTACCCAGAATTACACGTACAGTGCTGAGCATAAATGAGTACACCCCCTTTGAAAAGTAACATTTTAAACAATATCTCAATGAACACAAACAATTTCCAAAATGCTGACAAGTTTAATATAGCATCTGTTTAACTTATAACGTGAAAGTAAGGTTAATAATATAACTTAGATTACACATTTTTCAGTTTTACTCAAATTAGGGTGGTGCAAAAATGAGTACACCCCACAACAACAACTACTACATCTAGTGCTTTGTATGGCCTCCATGATTTTTAATGACGGCACCAAGTCTTCTAGGCATGGAATGAACAAGTTGGCGGCATTTTGCAACATCAATCTTTTTCCATTCTTCAACAACGACCTCTTTTAGTGACTGGATGCTGGATGGAGAGTGATGCTCAACTTGTCTCTTCAGAATTCCCCATAGGTGTTCGATTGGGTTCAGATCAGGAGACAGACTTGGCCACTGAATCACTTTCATCCTGTTCTTCTTCAGAAATCCAACAGTGGCCTTAGATGTGTGTTTAGTCATGTTGGAAAAGGGCACGGAGTGATGGTAGCATCTTCTCTTTCAGTATAGAGCAATACATCTGTGAATTAATGATGCCATCAATGAAACGCAGCTCCCCGACACCAGCAGCACTCATGCAGCCCCACATAAGGACACTGCCACCACCATGTTTCACTGTAGGCACCATGCATTTTTCTTTGTATTCCTCACCTTTGCGACGCTGTACAGTTTTGAGGCCATCAGTTCCAAAAACATTTATCTTGGTCTCATCAGTCCAGAGTATAGAGTCCCAGTAGTCTTCATCTTTGTCAGCATGGGCCCTGGCAAACTCTAGGCAGGCTTTTTTGTGCCTGGGCTTTAGGAGAGGCTTCTTTCGTGGACGGCATCCATGCATGCCATTCCTCTGCAGTGTACGCCGTATTGCGTCACAGGAAATAGTCATCCCAGTTTGACTTTCTACTTCTTTAGATAACTGCAGTGAACTTGCATGCCGATTTTCTTCAACCCTTCTCATCAGAAGACGCTCCTGTCGAGGTGTTAACTTCTGTGGACGACCTGGACGTCTCTGTGAGATGGTTGCAGTTCCATCTTTCTTAAATTTTTTGTACCACTTTTGCTACAGTATTCTGACTGATAAGTAAAACTTTGCTGATCATCTTGTAGCCTTCACTTTTGTGGTGTAAAGATATTATTTTCTTTCTCAGGTCTTGTGTCATTTCTCCTCCATGTGGTGCCGTTGCTGACAGCATGAAATGGGAAAGGGTTTTCTTTAAGTAACACCCTTTTGTAGTCAACTGTCTGCTGGACACCTGTGTCATGACTAATTAGACTCACTTGTGATTGTATTCTTATTAAATTAGATATTTGTAGTCTACAATTTAGCTTTGCTCCAGAGACTTTCAGTGGGGTGTACTCTTTTTTGCATCACCCTAATTTGAGTAAAACTGAAAAATGTGTAATCTAAGTTATATTATTAACCTTACTTTCACGTTATGAGTTAAACAGATGCTATATTAAACTTTGTCTTGTCACCATTTTGGAAATTCTTTGTGTTCATTGAGATATTGTTTAAAATGTTACTTTTCAAAGGGGGTGGACTCATTTACGCTGAGCACTGTATATACCTATCTTTCTCATCTCATCTCATTATCTGTAGCCGCTTTATCCTTCTACAGGGTCGCAGGCAAGCTGGAGCCTATCCCAGCTGACTACGGGCGAAAGGCGGGGTACACCCCGGACAAGTCGCCAGGTCATCACAGGGCTGACACATAGACACAGACAACCATTCACACTCACATTCACACCTACGCTCAATTTAGAGTCACCAGTTAACCTAACCTGCATGTCTTTGGACTGTGGGGGAAACCGGAGCACCCGGAGGAAACCCACGCGGACACGGGGAGAACATGCAAACTCCGCACAGAAAGGCCCTCGCCGGCCCCGGGGCTCGAACCCGGACCTTCTTGCTGTGAGGCGACAGCGCTAACCACTACACCACCGTGCCGCCTACCTATCTTTCTATCAAATTTAATTTGCTTTTCTTCCCTCCACTTTTTTACTGTCCTAGCTGGGAATCAAACTCGGGACCTTCTGCTTTGACGTCCATCACTTTACCACTACACCACAGAGGGTTCAGCTGCAAAAAAGAAATTAAAATATTCCACTCGATCACCCAACCCTGACCCTAACTCCTAATTCACCTCAGTAAATCCAGAACCACCTAGGTGACTCCAGATTCGCCTGATTTCCAAAATCACCTGCAACATAACATTCTATTATCAACCTCCTTTCTCTTTTCTCTCTGAAACCAACTATTGCATTTATTGTGTCTTATTTGTAGGTACACAATTATCGTGGAATAGTGTCAGAAATAGAAGACAACGTTACCATCTATGCCGTTGTATGAAGCAGACACCTCTTGCACATCCTTTTTCGACCTCATGGGGGCCCAACTGCCATCTTCCTTGAACTGAATCTCATCACAGTCTACACAGCTGTTCAGGATCTCCATAAACAACCTACATTTTAAGAGAGGTTATAAAGAGCTGCTATTTCTTCCACTCTTGCTTTATGACTCTATTATACTGTTGTTCCTGTTTGTCAGTAATGTTCTGCTGGATTACGACTGAAAACAATGTGACAAATATTCTACATGGAGGAAGAAAGGAATAATAAGAGAGATAAAAAAAAAACCCTCTCTGTTTCTGCCTCTGTTACGATTGATAATTTTATTCCATCATTTGCATCGTCATTGTTTTGTAAATTGTGAAATAAATAACCGTCATGACAATAAATCACTGAATCTAATCTCACTGAGACAGACTGTGTTGGAAGTGAACTGGTATTAAGTGTCTTGTTTTGTATTCTTGATAATTAATGTTTGGATGTGCAGGTGTTGTGAGTAGACGAACCCGTCGATAATAAGGTGTTCGTATGGTGCTTTTTTGTCGCAGACGGGACACACCCAGGTGGGCTTCTTCTCGTTCATTTGGATGTAGAGTGTGGCGTCGAAGCACTGCAGGTGGGTACACGTTAACGATCTGCACGGGATCATTAGCCGCATCTTCCCCAGCTACGCACGCAGACATGGAGGCAAAACACACATCGCACATGGAAAAAGATGCATACACATACACACACGCACACGTTTGTAGACAAACCGAACAGGAGAAATATCAGTTCCACATAACACACATACCCCTATCGGAGAATATTTCTGACAAGATGAAGATTGATGCGAGACGTCTCGCCTGAATGAAACCTCGTTTATGGATCTCAGCTGCATGCATTTTCAAACAGCGTGTTATTTTGAACTGAAGGTAAACCAGGCTTTCGAAACAGCAGTGTGATATTTAAACCCGTAGGACTGATAAAGTTCTGGGCTATAATGCTGCAAGCCTGGACTTGTAAAGTACTTATTAGAAGGGTGTGTAAGACAATGTTTATGAGTGTGTGTGCGTGCTTACCGGGCAGAGTAATGACACACGCAAACTGGTGGTGGCAATTTCACTGTCAGGATCTGCTGTTAGCTTTTCTTTAACTGCAGAATACAGGCAAGAATAAGAATAAATTAACAGGCTGATACAGATGTAACAGTGGCAAAAGACTAAGTAGTTAATAGGAATTAAATTAAATTCAAGTTTATATGCATGGTACTTTTAACAGTCGACACTGTCACAAAGTAATTGTACAGAAATACAGATGGAGATTTAGATCCTTAATGAGCTGCCAGAGGCGACAGTGGCAAGGGAAACATTTCCCAGAGATGGCATATGGAAGAAATCTTTGAGAGAAGCCAGACTCAAATGATCACCCAGTGGATAGGGATGAGTCCATGATTTCGAATATTCGAGAATAGCAAATTAGGTGCTTTTGAGTATTACTAGATCTTATTATCAGAGTGCACGAGCTACTTCCGGTAAAATCGTGCGCTCTGATTTTTTTTCCAGTATTTTCCCGTAATACCCGTGGACGATTATGGACTTTCTTTCTAAGGCTACGTTTACATTAGACCGTATCTGTCTCGTTTTCTTCGCAGATGCACTGTCCGTTTACATTAAACCGCCTGGAAACGCCGGGAAACGGGAATCCGCCAGCGTCCACGTATTCAATCCAGATCGTGTCTGGTCCGGTGCTGTGTAAACATTGAGAATACGCAGATACGCTGTGCTGAGCTCTAGCTGGCATCTCATTGGACAACGTCACTGTGACATCCACCTTCCTGATTCGCTGGCGTTGGTCATGTGACGTGACTGCTGAAAAACGGCGCGGACTTCCGCCTTGTATCACCTTTCATTAAAGAGTATAAAAGTATGAAAATACTGCAAATACTGATGCAAATACTGCCCATTGTGTAGTTATGATTGTCTTTAGGCTTGCCATCCTTCCACTTGCAAGTGGTAAGTGATATGCGCTGGGATCACACACACAGCGGCTCAGTCCCGAATCACAGCTTGTGCACTTCACTCGCGCGCTCTGTGAGCTGCGCAAGGCCGGAGTGCGCACCCTCCAGAGGGCACTCGCTGTTCAGGGCGGAGTGATTTGGAGCGCAGGATGCCTGCGGAGCCGAGCGTATCCGTGTATTGGCGTTGCTGTGTGCACGCGAATCGTGTATTGGTGTTGCTGTGTGCACACTAATCGTTTTAAAAACGTTAATCTGATGATCCGCTGATACGGTCTAATGTAAACATGGGCTAAGGCGTACGCTTTCAACGTTGCGGAAAGATTAAACGGAATCAAAAACGGACGGAACACAAAAGACAAACAAGAGTCATCCAAGAAATGAGCAACGAAGAGCATTCAGTAACCGTTAACAGAAATTCAGTTTTGAAAATGCTATCCGTTTATTCTGCATGCGTGACTGAACTATGTTACAGATAGGACGTGACTGAAAGCAGCGTCACGCCTCATTATAATGACCGTCTATTTTAATCTTGGAAATAAAAAAAGCCATATAATAAACTCCTTGTTAATCTTGCTTGCTCTGTACTTACGGGAAACTATCAGACCTTGTGCTCAGTTAATAAGTAGTTAGTTAAAAAAAAAAAAAGATTAACTAGTTCAATCATGGAACAGTGTGCCTCCATACTGAGGCGTGTACCTGCAGGTTATGAGTGTTTTTTTCGTAGCATGTGTTCATGCCCATTCCAACCTGAAAGTATATTTTTCCAGATTCAGATTTATAAAAACATCAAATTTAACATCAGAAGGTGTAGGACCATGTATCAACATAACGTGTCTCACGGCTAACAAATTGCTGTGCAGGAGTTTTACCCCAGCGTCACAGTAAACACACAAATCTTTCGGTGCTGCAAAAATGTTTTCCTTCATGCCTATACAAACTAAAATGCTTCTTGTCCCATCCCATCCAGTTGTTATCTCAGTATGAGTTTAAGCTGAAAGATAAGGGGTAACTGAGGTCAAGCTTGGGTTTGATTACGCTTTAATTACAGCTGCAAGGCATAAAATCTAAATCAGGACAACCAAACCCCCTTCACCCCCCCCCTCTCTCTTTCCAACCAGTGTGAACATTTTGATGTTCATCATCTGTATGCAATCAGCTAACTGTGTAGCAAGTGAAACATTCAGTAAGTTAACTCACTGCCTCATGAGGGTGTCATGAAATGAAGTTTAAAGTGGGATGTAACAGTGTGTGTAGTCTTTAGAGTAATATAGTACAGAATATTTTAGTGTCACTAAGGGCGTATTCACACCTACGTTGTTTGGTCCGGACCAAACGAACCAAATTTCCCTTGGTCCGGACCTTTTGGGTTGGTCTGAATACAAACCACCGAACTCTGGTCCGGACCAAACAAGCGGACCGAGACCGAGCTGCAAGGTCGGACTCGGTCCGGATCAAAGGAACCCTGGTGTGGACCTTTTGGAGGTGTGAAAGCAGACCGGACCTAATCCGACAGTTTTGCTTTTTTGTACCTCGGGAGCTTCCGTCGTTTGTCGAGCATTATGGGAAACAGAGTCTTGACACTCCACCGCAAAGTGCAAACACTGTTTCGGTTGTCAAGGGAACCTTACAACAGTCGTTCAGTCATTCAGACCAGTGGTAGGCTAGACTACAGAGTACAAAAAATGAGTAGGGGGCAAACGTGGGCCGAGGAAGAAACGCGTACCCTTGTGGATATATGGGCAGATATCCACATATCTGAGCTTTTGGAGAGAACACACAAAAATGCCGACGTGTTTGCTGTATTCAGTGAGAAAATGAAGGAGAAGGGGTTCACGCGCTCCCCAGAACAATGTCGGCTAAAAGTGAAGAAACTCCGTCAGACCTACATTAAAATCAGGGACATTCTTTCAAAAAGTGGCGGTACTAGCGACACAAAAAAGAAATTCATCTATTAAGATGGATAAGGCGAATATCCCGACACATACCTCCTCCATCTTGCGTGAAGAGCCAGAACTGTCACAACATGATGTGCGCTCATCAGCGCTATCCTCCGTAGCCGCCTTGCCCTTTGTCGTCGTCGTTGATAAATTACTTGTACAACAGCATAGTAATTGCACAATTGTGAAAACAGTAAAAACTGGAAAAAGCATATAGCTTTGATGACATTAAAAAGAATAACAGCACAGAAAGCCTCCATGACTACTTTTGAACTTAACGCTTTGTGCGCGTGTCGTCTCTGACCAATAGATGAACGACCTCAGGGCGCGTGGCTTTGTTGACAGATTTTGGTCCGCTTACTAAAATGTACAGTGTGAAAGCGAACCGCACTAAAATGAAAAAATAAAAAAAACATTTGGTTCGGACCAAAGCAAGTGAACTATTGAACTATCCTGGTCTGAATACACCCTAAGTGGACTAGAGTGAATAAAAGCCTTAAAGGGCATATTCTGGACCAATTTTGTGTTTTTTTATATGAAAGAATGTCCCTTTACACACTCATCCAGAAGGGTAATTTTGCACAAGGCCATCTGTCTACAGCAAAAAAATAAAAAAATAACAAAACGCGTCTGGAAAAATCCCAAGGGAGTCTGGAGCCAGATTCGTGACGTTATCTGCGGAAGCGCCAGCAGGCTGCGCGAGCTTTGTACGGTTTCAGTGCACAGCCTGTGTAGACCAAGCGCTCCCATTTCTCTCTCATTGTCCGGTCTTTTGGAAAATGATGAGTACTAATCCCATCATGATTGGTGTTGCTACACCCTCCTACGATACATCTGTTAAGCATTTTAATAATTACGCGATAACGTTGAAGAAATTTGCAGCAAACCACCGGGTCGTTTTCTCGTAAACAAACCAGCGCTGGCGAAGGATTCAGAAGGAGGCGTCCCGCACGCGACGTCACGAAAATCACTGTTTCCCAGGAAATCCAAACGCCAAGTTTTTTCAGAGGCGGACCAATTCACCTCAAATGGCTTGATTTCAACTGAATTTTTCTGGTATTGCGCAAGGTAAAAAAAAATTGCAGAGAATGCAGAATGTTACAGATATTTGACCAAAGTTTAATATAAAATAGGAGAATTACATTGATCTTGCTCCTGAATTTACCCGTGATATGCACGTTAATGTTTAGTGTCATGCATGTTTCACAGAAAAGAATTTAGACATGTTTGCCTCTTGCCTCTGTACCATTCGTTTCTCAGTAAAGGAAAACGGTTCAAAATTATTGTTTGTTCTCATGACTACAACGTGGATATTTCTATAGATTCGGATGATATCCTCAAAGAGCATAAATGGACAGGTGAGCTTTCGAGCTAGATTTTGTTCGAGCTGATCATACCTGAGCGTAAACTTCTATCCTCAGCCACAACAGCAGAATCTTGCTAACACATCATTTATCGGAGTCTCATGGCAGCACGGTAATAAATTAGAAGAGCATGCAATTTTGTACAACTACCCAGAGCCCAGGTGCTATTAGTCTAGGATTTACAACCTGCAGCAGCAATTACAGAAGCATTCTTTTAGCACTAACAAGGCAGCTCAGATGGTTTATAGGCTGCTGCATGCAATAGGTGGCAATTCGGCGTGTTTCAGAGACTGAATAAAATATCAAATCTGTTCACATTGTTTACACAGACCATAATAAGATTAGATGCTGATGTGTTTACTTCAGATGTCAGATGAAAATACTGAATTCTTGAATATGGTTAGTCAGGGGCGGCACGGTGGTGTAGTGGTTAGCGCTGTCGCCTCACAGCAAGAAGGTCCGGGTTCGAGCCCCGTGGCCGGCGAGGGCCTTTCTGTGTGGAGTTTGCATGTTCTCCCCGTGTCCGCGTGGGTTTCCTCCGGGTGCTCCGGTTTCCCCCACAGTCCAAAGACATGCAGGTTAGGTTAACTGGTGACTCTAAATTGAGCGTAGGTGTGAATGTGAGTGTGAATGGTTGTCTGTGTCTATGTGTCAGCCCTGTGATGACCTGGCAACTTGTCCAGGGTGTACCCCGCCTTTCACCCATAGTCAGCTGGGATAGGCTCCAGCTTGCCCGTGACCCTGTAGAAGGATAAAGCGGCTACAGATAATGAGATGAGAAGAGATGAGAAGAGATTGTTCTATAGCCTAGGTCACAACCGGACGTACGATTTTTTGGCCGTGCGATTTTTGGCGTTTCCCAAATTGCTGCGTTTTTTTTTGTTCGTGGAGAAAGACGCACGTTGGCTGTAAGTTTGTCTTGCAACCTGAAAAAAACGTAAGCACCCGTAGAGTTTGTTTGACATGACAAAGAACCTCTGCGGCCGGTCTGCGGCTCGAAAATCAGCACGTCACACGCGCGCCCTCCGTGCGTTTCTTGCGTTTTTTGCACGTAGACCGGCCATAGAAGCACGTACGGCCGGTTGTGACCGAGGCTTATCATGTGTTACTGTTTCTATAGTAACAGCTAACTCACAGGGACTTGTATGACAGATGCTGTGTTTAAAAAAAAAAAAAAATAAGCCAAACAGATTTTTACAAATTAAAATGTGTAATCATTGATATAAACTTCAAGAGAGGGGGAAAAAAAGAAAGGCTGGTAAGGGAGCTGCTAGAACGTAAGTGACTTAACTTATTTAACAGACTTCTTCCTCAACTTTAAAAGTAAAAGCTTCTTCTTCTATGTTAAAAACTCTGAGACTACTAAGAGATTTAGAATCAACTATATGAAACACTTTTCTGGTATTTCGATATATTTTTATAAATGAAATACAAATTTTATTCATGATTAATCATAATAATATGTTTGTCTCACTATATTGTATATTATTTATTTTATATTAGTTATATTATAGATTTTACGAATTTAATAATGTAGATATAGATTATTAGCACAAGTTTAATAAAGCCATCTCTCTCTCTCTCTCTCTCTCTCTCGCGTCGTCTTCTTTTGGCTGTTCCCGTTAGGGGTCGCCACAACGGATAACGTCCCTCCATCTCCTCCTGTCCTCTGTATCTTCTTCTCTCACACCAACCGTCCTCATTTCCTTCTTCACCACATCCATAAATCTCATCTTCGGTCTTACTATTTTTTCCTTCTACCTGGCAACTCCATCTCCAGCATTCTTTTCCCATATACCCTGGATTTCTCCTCTGTACATGTCCAAACCATCTCAATCTCGCCTCTCTCACTTCGTCTCCAAGCCGTCCTACATGTCCTGTCCTTCTAATGCTGCGTTCATGTGCTATGGGAAGATGATATTTTCCAGTTGGGAAGTGGTATTTACCAGTGTGTTGTGTTCACATGCTTTTGTTGTTGTTGACAAAGGACGCGGACTGCTAGTTAGCAATAGCGTCTGCTCTGGATCGGTAAAAACAAACCATAACAACACATTTTTAAAGGAAACGGATTTCTAACGTATTATATTACACTTGTTAATGACGCAACATTGCATAGACACCAAAAACTACCCACTAGTACTAGTAAAAAAAAAACTTTAGTAGCGTACAATGCTTACCATTCAAGTGTCTTGTACCGCTCGCCGCCATGTTGAAAAGGTTAAAGTTCAGCTCATCTCGGCAACTCGTGTATCAAAATTTTCTACGAGTTGCCCAGTGGAAAATACCACAAGAGGGGGCGTTCATGTGTGCTTTCCATGTCGGCGTTTGGTATTTACCATAATTCCCATAGCACATGAACGCACCATAATATTCTTGCTTCTAATCCTGTCCAAGTTTGTCACTCCCAGTGAGAATCTCAACATCTTCAACTCCGCGACTTCCAGTTCAGTTCACCTCCTGTTTTTGGTCTCCAAACCAGACAACACTGCTGCCCTTACTACTGTCTTGTCCACTTTCCCTTTCAGTCTCTTCTGTCACAGATCACTCCTGACCCTCTCCTCCATCCATTCCATCCTGCCTGCACTTTCTTCTTCACTTCTCTTCCGCACTCACCGTTACTTTGTACAGTTGACCGCAGATTACGTTTAAC
Source organism: Neoarius graeffei (assembly GCF_027579695.1). Classification (NCBI taxonomy): domain Eukaryota; kingdom Metazoa; phylum Chordata; class Actinopteri; order Siluriformes; family Ariidae; genus Neoarius; species Neoarius graeffei. The sequence continues at coordinate 39,665,882 of NC_083595.1, read as the reverse complement.
TTTAAAAGCAAACAATTAAAAAGTATATCATGCCATCCTTTTACAAACAGTTGTTGTTAACTGTATTTCTATTTCAGAAATATCATTTGATTTTTTTTCTTAAACATGTCTTAGTATTGATCTTATATTATTTACACCAGAAAAGGACAGCCAACCAATTTCATTGGACTGTACTGTACTTGTACATTACAATGACAATATCTACCTATCTATCCATCTTTCATAATTAGCATCATCAGTAGTACCATAGATATCAGTAACACTTGTATCCTAGTTATTTTTAGTTGCATCATCGTCGTTATTATTATCAGTTGTAAGCTGTTATCATAGCTAAGTGCGGTCAAAGGTGTAAAATCACTTATGCATAAATGAAAGGGGTCCAATGAAGACATCAAGGAGCCACAGGCACTGGTACAAGTGTCACTGCTAATAGTTACACCACTGCATGATGGCCTGTTTATCAGGCTTGTCGTACTCAAGTCCAGAACTCGGATTCGGGTCCGACTCGTGCCCTAATTTTAAGGACTCGTGACTTGACTTGGACTTGAGCACTGATGACTCGGATTCAGACTCGTGCATTAACCGCATTCGGACTCGTTAATTGAAAGACGAGGACTTTTTTCTTTATTTTTTTGTAAAATGCCATAACAATTTCGCATAAGATATTTATATCTACATTAACTTTTATACTAATTTTGTGCAACAGAATGCACATTCACCTGTTCATACGTCATGTTCAGGAACAAACTAACGTTAATGGCGCTAAAATGCCTGGACAGGACGCCCCTAGGATTGTCCGATTTGCTTATACAGACTTCGCGTGCAGTGGGAAAAAATGCACTGCTACGGTATGTGTTCCATATGTCGAAGAACTATCGAGGAGACGACGGGGACAACCTCGAACTTCGATCGTCGTTTGGCGAGACTCCACCCAGAGAAGGAAGTGACACGCTATGTTCATTGCTCTGTTGAGAGTAGGCGGGGCTTGCTTGCTGAGCGATGAACTAGCTAGCGTTAACCCTCTCTCATGTTATTTGCCCTGTGATGAACAAGCTTTTTATCTGTAGCCTATTAACTAACATGGGGTAGTCGAGCAGGAACGTTAGTCCAACACAGCAGCAGAGACGCTTTCACATAAAGGCAGCAACAGCCACCGTCAAATGGTGCGGTTGGAGTCTTGTTCTCGGACTCGACTCGAAATTTTCTTTAATGACTTGGACTTGAACGCTGGGACTTGAGACTGGACTCGGACTCGAGGTTTAGCGACTTGACTACAACACTGCTGTTTATATGCATTGACTGTCTGACTCAGCAACGGTTTCGCCATAGTGCAGCAGTGCCCTAGCCTGGGCCCGCCCATCCTAAGCGTGACGCAACATGAGGGCCTGTTGCGAGCTTAGTCTGGCCAGGCAAGCTATCTCCAGCTCAACTTTGAGCATCTCCAACGGCCCTGGGTAGAGGCGTGTTCAAGGCACTGACGTAGTAGAACTGCGACCGGAAGCCATAGATTGTTTACAGAATCTATGCCGGAAGCGCTTCATTCACGCTTCCGCATCTATTACGCATAGATGCTGTATTGAAAGCATTCAACGGGAAGTTCTCATTGAAAACGGAGCAAAGAGCAGCCCTGGAGGTATTTACTGAAAGGAAGGACGTTTTCGCCTTGCTCCCGACCGGCTTCGGTAAGAGTTTAATCTACCAGTTAGCCCCGTCGCGTCGCATACGTCAGAGGAAAGAGTGATGTGATTGGTTTAAGCTTCGTCACAGCCTTTTCTGGCTTCGACCAGTAGCAAACTGAGGCATTTCAGGGAGGCGGGTCAACCACGGGCTCTGGGAAACGGTTGGGCTTAATATCTTGGCCAGACCAATAGCTCGGAGAGCTTTGAAGTCACGTTAGCCAGACTAGCAGTGCCCAGTAATTAGAGGCTACAGTAAAAAAAAAAAATAATAATAATAATAATCTGGAAAATCATTAAACTATGTGACGTGCTCTAGGGCTGAATTTGGGCATTGCTGCTCTATTTCATACTGAATAACGGCTGAGTTTTCTTACTGAGTGCTCTGGAGTGGTCTGGGTTTCTGATGCCCTTGGCACGGAGTCTCTGTAACAGCGCTGTAGATGACTGCTGCTTCACCAGATACACAGCCATGGAGTAACTCTGTGAAACACACACACACACAGCACTATAAATGTATGACCAAGTCCCCAACCCATAATCTTAAACATGCAGAATAAACACGTCCATTTGGTGGGATCTGTGCTGGACTGAAACAATAAAACTCTGTGTACGTCTTTTCTATCTCATCAGTGTGCAGTGCAGAGCTGTTACTAATGAGAAGATTTCTCTTTTCCATCATCTATACGGTACAAGCCTCTCATTTAGCAGCTACAGTCATCGTGTAAACAGCAAGACCATGACCATGGCAGTCATAATTCACAAGATAGAGACTCAAAAATGCAAAATGCCTGCTTTTCTGAAACAAAGCACACTATGACGTGAGCTAATTGCTTTCCTAGGGCACGACAGGTCAAAGTGTTTTTTTTAAAGCAAAAAAAAAAATCTGAGGCATTATTTCACACGAAAGGAATGTCGCATGCATGTTCAGACACGCAGGAATAAAAATCACTGATAAGGATATCTCCTCTATAAAAACGCAATCATGCTTTGAGCTCAAGCAGGTTGATGAGGGAGCAGATGAGAAGCTGTGTAAAATGCAGATATCTCATCTGAAGATTAAGGAGTAATATTAATCGAGAGGACTTTCTCGATTTCATTTGCATTTATTGATACTGGGCCAAATAATGAATTCACTACAGATGAAATTGGTCTTCGTGCTTTGACATGAAGACGATGAGGCGATGTAACACAAAACTCTTCATCGTGTGGATAACGAAATGATCTGTGGTGCTGCCTGTAAACTACTCAACGGCACATTGTGTTTGAAATGAACAACGATGAGACAGAGTGCATGATTCAAATCAGCATTCGATGAATAATATAAGAATCACGGCATGTTTTTCTTTATTCATTGTGGGGACAAATCCCAATCTTAAATACACAAGTTATGTTTAGTAACTGCTTGCACATCCTTTGTATTGGACAACTTCCTTCCTGAAGTCTATAAGCCACAGACATCATCCAGAACTGTAATGCAGCTATTTTAGCTCCCCTTTGTTTGGGGGGCTATAATGAAACGCCTTTTTTTACATCGTGGTCTTGGAAACGATGCCTTTTTTTTTTTTTACATAGTGATAAAAAAATAAAAAAAAACTGCCCCAAGCTTCTTAAGCCACTGTTTCTTTGTTTCATCTGCAGTAATTTAGTGCTGAAACTAACTGATTTTTCTTTGGATAAGAAGAGAAAAAGGCCAAAACTTTTTCCTAGCTGCTGAAAAGGGGATAAATAACTCCTCATTTTAAGAAACATCACCTCACTCGAGGCAAACTTTACATCTAAGGGCCCGTTTACACGAGGACGCTGTCGGGTAAAAACGACTAAATATTTTATCGGAAGTGCCTTTCGTCTACACGGGGACGGCGTTTCCGAGGCTGAAAAACGGAAAAAATTGCAAACGCCTTCCAGAGTGGATAAGTTAAAAACAGCCCCCGTTGCATATCCGTCTAAACTACCCAATACGCGAAACTCTGCTCGGATCTGCTCACGTCGGGTACGCGTTTACGTCATACATATGTCATATACTGTACATGCCAGCCCGGGAAGTAAGAAAGTAAGTAAAAAAGTAAGAGCATGTCTGATTACATCGATCCAACGGACCTTCAAGCTGCTCTGGCAGCTTTAATAAACGTCCAGGAGTCCTTCGAACATCTATACCGAATCTGCACATATACCGCTAATGAACAGAGGCGGGTATAGTATGCTCTTACTTTTTTACTTACTTTCTTACTTACCACAGCCAGAGTAGTCAAAGTTTTCGCGGCGCAGATGTGCAGATCAGACAAGACGGAAGACGTTGCGCATGCGTGCAGACATAGCGGCGGTCTTTCACAGCACCACCTAGCCGCCTGGCATGCACATCCAATTGAATTCCACACATTTATGCGTCACCGTATAGACGCAGATTTCCTCCTTGAAAACGGTCGTGTAGACGCGGAAAAAAGTGAGAACGAAAACGGACTTTTGCGTTTTTGTTTCAGACCGTCCACGTGTAAAGTGGGCCTAAAATAAACTAACAGATTTTTTTTGTCCTCTCTCATTCATACAAAACTCACAGCTGTTAGTCCTAACACCTTTTAAGGCCTCTGCATGCTCTTGCAACAAGGCTTTTGCAGACAGCTTTTCGCAGACAGTTGTAATTTATCGTTGAGCGGGGAGTAATAGGCGTGCACGATGTTATTCACCGGCACAACGCAAGGGGGCGCGAAGTCGCTAGGAGTAGTTGGTGGGTGTGGTTAGTGGAGTGTTTATCCTCCGGTTACTTATAATGACTAGAACTTTTTTTTTTTTATAATGACTAGAACTGGAGTCGTATAGATGTACGTACTTCCTCAATCAACCGCTGTTCGTGCTGCTCCATCTTCGCTCGTGTTTTTAAAAATGCCGGTCGTGAAAACAAACCAAACCGGGAAAGTAGGGAAGCGGAAGTGCGTGTACAGCGGATGTAGAGTGGACCAATCGGAGCCCTCTTGTCTGCGACGCTGTCTGCGAGGCTTCTGCGGTGGTCACAATTTTTGGGAGGTGTGCGCAGAGCGTCTGCGAAGGTGGGGGGAGGGGCGCTACGCAGACGCTGTCTGCGACGCTATCTGCGAGGACTGGGTTGTCAGCATAAATTGGCCTTTAGTCCCTGAATTTTTTTTTTTTTTGCAATAGACACCACTTCTCGTCATGATCCTCCTCATTATGTATATTCAGATTTCCAGCGGATGGGCAGGCATCGTATTTGTTTAGTCGCTTTGCAGTAGTTTCTTTGTTCGATTTGTTACTACAAATCGAACAAAGAAACTACTTTGTGTGTTCCGCCTCCAAATATGCCAGATTGTTGCTCTGTATTTGGATGTTCAAACCCATCGAATCAAGAAAAGGACATATCAAAAGAAGTCGTGCACAAGGGTGAAAGAACGAAAAATCTCTCAAAACGACGCCGTGAAAAATGGCTTGCAAACCTTTCACTGTGTTCGAAAGGAATCAAGTCCACATGCTCGTGTTTACAGCGATCGATTTGTTAAAAGGCGCGTATATCAACTTTATGAATCTAAAATAAAAACTTCTAATGTTAAATGAGTTTTCTTACATTTTGGATGTCGTAAAACAAACCGTTGATAAAATTGAAAATTAAACGAGACTTACCTGTAAGTTGAAGTTCGATGATAATTCTACCAAATCCGCAGTGGTACTGAGGGTTAACATGAGATGCACACGCGCGCCGCCGTGAGTCAGACTTCAAAGGTTGTGGACATAATAGTTAGGAATAAATAGGGTTGGGTGAATTAAGGGAGGGCATGTTAACCCTCAGTACCACTGCGGATTTGGTAGAATTATCATCGAACTTCAACTTACAGGTAAGTCTCGTTTAATTTTCAATTCTACCACATCGCAGTGACGTACTTCCGGCTAACATGAGATTTTAAAGCACAATTATGGACACAACCATCCTTGCAAGAAAACAATTTTTTATTCATCCTCGAGTTGTCCGAGTGACCAAGGGAATCCTCTCAAATCCACTGCACGGCAAGGTCCACCCACTGAGTCCCACTTAGGTACTTCCTGAACTGGAGCTCGATGGGGACTGAATAATAAGCATCGCGTAAATCTATAGATGACATGTAGCATCCTTGTTTCATTAATTTGATAGCTGATTCAACAGTATCCATTTTATACTTGTGGTAGGTAACCGCGTCATTCAGAGATTGAAGGTTGAATATAACCCTGAACGTTCCTGGTTCTTTTTTGGGCGTAACAAAAATGGGTGAGGGGTGGCATGGTGGTGTAGTGGTTAGCACTGTCGCCTCACAGCAAGAAGGTCCGGGTTCGAGCCCCGTGGCCGGCGAGGGCCTTTCTGTGCGGAGTTTGCATGTTCTCCCCGTGTCCGCGTGGGTTTCCTCCGGGTGCTCCGGTTTCCCCCACAGTCCAAAGACATGCAGGTTAGGTTAACTGGTGACTCTAAATTGACCGTAGGTGTGAATGTGAGTGTGAATGGTTGTCTGTGTCTATGTGTCAGCCCTGTGATGACCTGGCGACTTGTCCAGGGTGTACCCCGCCTTTCGCCCGTAGTCAGCTGGGATAGGCTCCAGCTTGCCTGCGACCCTGTAGAAGGATAAAGCAGCTACAGATAATGAGATGAGATGAGAAAAATGGGTGAAATAACTTCTTCTGGTTCTGGGACTGCAGGCTCAATAATATGCTTGTTCAAAAATGTCTCCATTTCATTGTCAATGGCCTCTTGTTGAGTTGGGGAGAATTTATGCTCATAGTTAGTGATATTTTGGATACCGGAGGGATCATAGTCAAATTCAATGGGACAGTTGCTTACACATTGCAAGGATGTAAGGATCCGTAGTGATCTTTCTCCATTCCTTCAAATAATGGCTTATTTGCCCAGCTATAAAAGGCTGTTGTGACCCGAGTAGTATATTTATCAAGTTATCATAGCTGACCTGTTGTGGAGGAGTTAATTCCGAGTGCTCTTGTTGTAGGATGCGGACCTCGCCGACGTCCTCCTGCGGTCGGCGTATCTTTCCCCTAAAAAAGGCCTGTTGAATCCTCGGCTGCCATAACGACCCCCTCGCTGAGCCAAAGTGATCTGAAGACCTTCCCTGGCCATAGGGCTGAAAGCGTGAACCACGACTCTTCCTAGGGGGTATAAGCTTTTTTCCCAACTTGTTTGCTTTGGTCACTGCATCAATTTCTTTCCCCACGTCATCACCAAACAACTCTGTTGTAATAGGAGTTGAGGCATTGCATAAAGCATTGTATTGGGCATTGAGATCTGGCTTTAGCAGCTCTCTTATCTTCAGATTGATTTCTCTATTGCCAGACAGGATAAGCACCAAAGCATGGACTAGTTTGGTTTTCATTTCTCCGGATGCTGTTTTCGAGGCATCAAGGATAGCATAAGCTGCAGTCAAAAACATCCGTTGACATCTCTGCATTCCAGTATCTGCTAGCCTGGGCCCGCCCATCCTAAGCGTGACGCAACACGAGGGCCTGTTGCGAGTTTAGTCTGGCCAGGCAAGCTATCTCCAGCTCTTCCAAGCTCCCGAAAAATCGGGAGCCAATCAACTTTGAGCATCTCCAACGGCCCTGGGTAGAGGCGTGTTCAAGGCAGTGACGTAGTAGAACTGCGGCCGGAAGCCATAGATTGTTTACAGAATCTATGCCGGAAGCGCTTCATTCACTAGAAACATTACGAACATGGAGCAAGTTCTCATTGAAAACGGAGCAAAGAGCAGCCCTGGAGGTATTTATTGAAAGGAAGGACGTTTTCGCCTTGCTCCCGACCGGCTTCGGTAAGAGTTTAATCTACCAGTTAGCCCCGTCGCGTCACATACGTCAGAGGAAAGAGTGATGTGATTGGTTTAAGCTTCGTCACAGCCTTTTCTGGCTTCGACCAGTAGCAAACTGAGGCATTTCAGGGAGGCGGGTCAACCATGCACTTTGGGAAACGGTTGGGCTTAATATCTTTGCCAGACCAAATGCTCGCAGAGCTTTGAAGTCGCGTTAGCCAGACTAGTATCTGCTTTCTTGGTGTTGTCTTTAAGCCGAGTCCACACAGCCCTGTTCGTCTTAGGAGCCAGTAAGAGCTTACAATTTTCCGGTCTGGCATATTTGTCAGTAAGCTCGTTGAGTTTTGCTTTGGGTAGTTTGTCATTGATGAGACCATCTATGATCCTCACCAGATCGTCATCGATTGGTGGGCTTGTTTTCTCACTTGTGGCAAACTCCTGGGCGAGGTCCTGGAACTCGCTTGAGGCAGCATTTTTCTCTTTCTGTTGATCTTTATCGTGAGAAAGAAATTTTTCTAAGTCACCAGCAAGATCTGCGTTCGATATATTCTCGCCAGATTCCTCCTCTTCATCACTCCAGAAATCTTCATTATAAGCGTAGTTTTCGATGGCAGTCGCAACAAACTGTTCTACACGTTGTTTCAGATCATTTTTCATCTCTGAAAACATGGCAGATATTGAAATTTTCAAATCTTCTGAGGATGTGGTCCGTTGAGGTTCCTGGGTCATGCATATTACTTGCTGCAAACAAGTAATAAATATATGTAGTGTGAATAGGAATTCACAAGTCTTATTCCGATTCAGATTCAGAATATTTATTGTCATTGTCTCAAAAAAGAACAACGAAATTTCGTTTGGAGCATCCATACAGCAGAGTTGTACACCACTCATTGAATATTCTTCGAAGCAAAGCTAGATCGAAGATTATGAACGTAGTGTTTCCCAAAATTCATACGACTGTGGATCATTTGTAGAGAAACTATCACTTACTTTCCCCTTGTTTTTTTTTTGCTAGGGAACTAACACTTGCCTTTTTTATTACCAATTTTAATGACATTGTCGACTTTTAAGTAGAATAACAGTATTACGAATTTAGACTGTAGGGAAACTATCACTTACTTTCCCTTCTTAGTGAATCTTTTAAGGGAACTATCACTTACTTCCCTAAATTTCCTCGTTAGGCTTTACACCAACTGAGGTATGAAAGCTCTCGTGAAGTTATACGAGTCCATGTGACTAACATTAATAAAACAACTCCCAAAACATAAAGAAGTCATACATTTCTAAAAGAAAAAAATCATAGAAACTATAAGAAAAGGAATATAATGTATCCATAAATATCAATTACCTGTATAAACCCGAATTTAATCCAAAAAAAAAAACCACAGCTCTAGAAGGAAGACCACAAGAAAGCACCGAACTCCACGGCGTCCAACGTTGTACTGACTCACGGCGGTGCGAGTGTGCATCTCATGTTAGCCGGAAGTACGTCACTGCGATTTGGTAGAATTAGTCTGTAAATCGGCCTCGAATGAAACTCAATTGTTTACGGATTTTTTCAAGTTGTCCAGTGATGTCGATTCATAAGTCTGAGCTACGTTTGACATATCATGAAATAAAATGTAAGACATTATTGCAAAAATGCCTACAGCAGCGCCGACCTAAATCACATACGACACTTTGGCTTACATTACTCACCCTCGCAAAAATAAGACGATCATTGTCCTTTAGAAGTCTTATTCCAATGTCATAAACCCAGCCACAAATGAAAAGGTTCTAGGCTTCAAGACTTTTGAAAGCTTTCATTTGATTCTTCGTGTAAAACCATGTTTGGACTACCAGATAATTGGAAATGTCCAGAAACTGTTTGTTTGGAAAGTTGTTGAAATCACTTCAGAAGTCCGTCTTTTTAAATTGTAGGGGTCCAATCCATCACATAAATATATTTTTTCTTGATCTCTCAATTTTACTTTTGGTTCTAATCCGTCATCATAGTCAGATGTAGAATACTTTCCACAAGATGACGACGGACGCATACTTGGATCGGACGGTATCTTTGCCCATCACTTGGAAACTGGAAGTGAACCAGGAGGCGAGCAATCACGTAATTGAAAACAAAAATAGGTGCAGCATGGCCACAAGTGCCTTTAGAAAAAGTCACTGTTTCATTTCATCTAACGTGCTATAGCACAGAGTCAAACTGACAAGCACCTGTGTCACTGCCTTACTGTTTAACCCTCTGGGGTCTGACGGTATTTTCTGGCACGCTAATGATTTTGGCATGATCTGATTTTGTTGCCAATTTCAACAAATCTAAGCAGTATTTTCAAAGTCATATGACTTTTTTGTATTCAGCACAAGTTCAGGTACAATAATATCCATGTAGTATGTATGTCATGATTATACTTAAAAAAAACAGATAAATAAAGATGTAAAAAGCAGTTTGAGAACTGTGTTGGAATGTTGAACCGTTTTGGTCACTTGAGGTGATTCTGTTCAGTCTTAGGCAGGGCTTTGAACCGGTTCAAGGAACGAAAATGAAAACCGGGAACTTTTTCTATTTCACATGGAACAGAAACGAAACCAGAAACTTAATTATTTTTTATGTTCCGGAACAGAAACGCTTATTAAAAATAATGGTAACCGGTTTTTATTTCGTTCCTCAAAGTTTCCGTAGCCTACAAATAAAAAAGTCATTCTTCTGTGCAAGTTTCTATGACCCGCTGGGGTTCACTTCCTGTGTGATGTTCGCTGACTGAATGGAGAGAGCGGGAGGGTGGACTACTATCACGTCTCCACATCTTAAATAAGAGGTAAATATTGCAGTCTATCGTTATTCAAAAACGTCAATTTCAAACACGATATCAATATATTTGTCCACGTTAATGAGAGGCTCGCGAACATTAAATGACGTTAACCTCTGTTAGCCTATCAATGCATAGGGCCTGACTAGCCTTTGGTAACGCACTAAAGGAATTATCTTTCATTTTTGGCACTTTTTCTGTTTGTGTAGATGGGAAGACATACTGAGAATCCAAATCGCCAACATTTGAAATAATAATTGTTTTGAATTATTTCTTGTCTTATTTAATGAAGGTTGTAATAGAATTAGCCTACATTTGGCTTAAGCTGGATGAGACAGAGACATAATTTTATAGTCATTTGTTAAACAGCTGACAGGGAACGTAATTAACCGTTCTGGGAGCGAAATTTTTTTGTTCTAACCGGTTCGGGAACGTCTATTTAATGGTGGAACCTAAAACCAGAAACGTTAAAATTCCGTTTCTGTTCGGAACGAACCAATAGGAAAAAAATTCTGGTTCAAAGCCCTGGTCTTAGGAATGGATCAAGCACAAAAACTTAAATCTGCTTCAATGATTTGGACAATTAACTGGCCATCAAAAAAAATTATGTCCTAATGTTCTGGGATAAAGGGTTGGCAGTGGGAAAGGTATACATAGTTTTCACTGACGTCACGGCATTCCGGGGAACGCCCTCCAGCCGCCATCTTGTGGGGCAAACAAAACGGACCATCGCTATTACCGGCTACGTTATCTCGGACGAATTTATGAAGCTATATAGTCAGTTTTCTAAAATAAAGATCAATGTCGGCAAAATCAAGCAAACGGAGGTATATAGATACATGGGACGACGACAACGGTATGCAGCCAAATTGGCCTTGATTGGGGGAATTGACCCCTACGAAGTGGACAAAGAAGCATTTTCAAGTGACTATGCAGGGCTGCCATCCATATCGTACCCCGATATTGTGAACTATTTCGTGAATAGTAAAAGTGCCTACACACTTGACGACCTCAAAGCATACAAGCCGCTGGAGTCATACAACTATTTTGTCTGTGGCTGGGTCCGTGAAGTCCACCATATAAAAACAAGTGACAGTCGTGTCCTAATTACAGCCAAGGTATGTAAACATTGGAATTTTAGAGCTCTCAACACTGCATATAAATATATGTGTGTGTATAATATCGAGTTGATTTAAATCGGAAAGCTGCGCACATTTGCGCGAAGCTGTTTTTTTCTCATCCTTATACTTCCTATGTTTCATGGACTGTAACGGATTTGCAATTGATTGTTTATTTAAACAACTTACCACTTATAAAATGATCGGAGCAGACTTTGCTGTGTTTGGAAGGCTGATAATCCTTGCGGTTGATTCTCGCAAGCCATAGATTTCTCCTTTGTATGCTGAGTTTCTTTGTTTGCTCGCCTTCGTGCTCCCGTACAGTGTGAATTCCATAAAAGCTCCGCTTTACGCCATCATCTGACCTATTACGACAGCCGTGAATACAACAGGTGTGCACCATTGCTAGCTTTAAATAGCCTGCTTGGGTTCTTTTGAAGACTTTGTACTCGCGCGTTACAATGTGTGCTCAGTGACCCGTACGGTAAGCTTGACTCGCAAGATGGCCGCCACTAGGGAATCCCCGACTCTGTGACGTCATGTGAAAACTATCCATTCAATGAGAAGGGTAAAAAATTCCATTCCATTCAATGAGAAAAGTGAAAACCCCTCCCACTGCCAACTCTTAATCCCATCAGGTCAAGTCACAATGGGTAAGGTCATGTTTTTTCACACATTCCAACACAGGCCTAAAACTGCTTTTTACAACACCTTCGTTTATCTGGTATCTGACTTTATTTTGGTATTTAACTCTATTCAGTGTGTCTTGAAATTAACTCTTGTATTATTTTACTCAGTTCAGAGCCACAACTTACTCTGTTACACAATTACTGTGTTATTTTGCTCAAGCTCCAAATTTTACTCTCTAAAGAGCAAAATTAACTATTTTTGAGGAAAATACTTTTAGCTCTGGAAAAATTGCTCAGTCATTTTTCCTGTGTATGCACTACAGCGCACGCATATCAACCGATACGCTCATGATAAATAGAAGAAATATTTACACTTACTCGAGTTGATCTTTGGCTGGATTGAGTCGAAGTAAAAAACAAAACAAAACAAACAAAAAAATCCCAAACAAACAAATAAAAGGGCACCGCTCATCATCAGTGTCGCAGTTCTCAAGATTGAATTGAATCTGGGGGCGTCGTGGCTCAGGTGGTTAAGGCGCCATACCATGAATGCGGGCGACCCGGGTTCGATTCCGGCCCGAGGTCATTTCCCGATCCCTTCCCGTCTCTCTCCCGCTCATTTCCTGTCTCTACACTGTCCTATCCAATAAAGGTGCAAAAAGCCCAAAAAAATATCTTTAAAAAAAAAAAAAAAAAAGATTGAATTGAATCGCTGTCCTGAATCATGAATTGAATCGCTGTTCTGAATTACCCGAAGCGCATAAAATCTGCGTGCCATCTTGCAACAAGATTTACCTCCAAATAACCTGACCTATGTCTGACAGATTTTATCCTGTTTACGGTGAGCGTTCCCACTGCGAAAGAGAAACCAATCGAAACTGAAAGAGTGAAAGTGATTATCATGCCGTTACCATGTGAACAGTCTTTTATGAATGCGTAATTGTGCGCTCTGACTCCGGTGTGACTGGGCAGGGTGACAAGTTTTATGTTTCATCTACTTTAGGTAATTTAAAAACTATAATATTATTTGGCAGTGGGCACATAGGAAAGTGTAAAGTATAAAGTTTCTGTCAATATGTTTATCATGCTTGTATGATGAAAAACTCACGAAGATGGTTATCTAAATACATGACCTACTCATTCTCAACCTGTTGAGCTTTGCCGGTGAAGCTCTCGACTCCAGAGGGTTAAATTCAAAACAAAAATAGTGACAATATGCTGAAGTGTGCAATAGGGATTTAAAGAATGCAACAAAATATAAAATTTTTTTTTACTACACTTAGCAAAGATTCAAGGAATGTGATGGCAGATGCAAAACAGACGGCTCTACGACATCTGCCCTGCACCAGACACAGACTCTCAGTGTCTCTACAGAACAGTGACATGTCTTCACGTAACGTGGACATGCACATGGCTGTAGACAAAGTATCCTCCATTTTCTCCTGTTGCGACTGTGTCTCAACGTACAAGCTGAACGCATGCGCGTGACGAATATATTGTACCGGTAATACCCTGCCTGGCCTACCAGGAACAGCGCAGGGCATGGTCCAAAAGTAGGACAATGCTCCAAAGAAGAATACAAAAGGCATGCATGACAGTTTGCAACATGGTGACTTTGAGAGAAGAAAAGGTAGCGTGTTTAATGCTAATGTAGGAAGAAGAAGAACGAGACAAGAGGAAGAAAAACATTTTAAAATGTTCTTCTTCTGTATTTCACACTTTGACTACTTGGTCACCATCTACGGTGATCCCCACTTACTGGATCAGCATATTACTGCATGCTCGGTTTCGCACACACGCGGTCAGTCAATGCGCACAAGTCCGTGACTATGCTGATGATGAAATCTGTGTGTGGACCGCGTCCACGGACGTCTACGTCCCAGTAACACTATCAGTGTCTCTACAGAGCAGTGCATAGTCTCTCATTAAATTAAGTTAAAGCCTCACCCTTCCAATCTCCGATGTCCAGGACACCACGATGGTGTTGGGGACAGTGGTGGACAGTCTGACCAGTGAGGTAATGTTGATGGGTCTGCTGGGACGCTTTGGTTCAACTCCATTTTTGGTAGGAGGAAGGTACCCCTGAGGACACAGACACACACACACACACACAGAATGAAGAGTGCGATAACTATATACTCTTTCACTGTAAAACATGTTTTTTTTTTTTACTGTAGAATTATTACCTCCGCACACTTCGTTGGAGGAGGTTATGTTTTTGTCTCCGTTTCCAACGCAACTCAAAAAGTACTGAATGGATTTTGATTAAATTCTGAGGAAAGGTGGACCATGGGCCAAGGAACAACTGATCAGATTTTGACGCAAATCTGAATACGTGGCTTGGCGGAGGTATACACTCTTCCGAGTGCTGTTCTAGTTTCTTAACTGACTTCATCTGATTAGAAAAATGTCATATTTATTTCTCATCATAATGGGTGACTGCATGCATTTTTATTCTCTTTCCATACCGGAAGGTTGCATGGTTTCCCATTGACTTTTACACAGAGGTTAGGAGGAAAGTGGTCTTCTTGTGGACAGCTGGTTTCTGATAAACAAAACCTATGGACAGAGGACATGATTTTTTTTTTTTTTTACACACTAAAATTTAAATAAAAATAAAACAGCGGTTTGGAATTTGTTTGTATCATGTCCCTGGTATAAACAATGCAGGTGACTTACCTTAACTGTACTTGTACTGTGAAGTCACATTTGGTCCCCGAGAGGTCCCTTAAAAACAAAAACCAAAAAAAAAAAAAAAATCTTTATTTTCCAGTTGTAGTAGAATTAATAAACAGGTTCGGACTGTCTGCTGAGGAGCGTCATGTGACTTATGTGATAGTTGTCAGCTCATAAACCAAAACAGTGAGATGAAATTAAGCCTCGGTCACAACCGGCCGTACGTGCTCCTACGGCCGGTCTACGTGCAAAAAACGCAAGAAATGCACGGAGGGCGCGCGTGTGACGTGCTGATTTTCGAGCCGTAGACCGGCCGCAGAGGTTCTTTGTCATGTCAAACAAACTCTACGGGCGCTTACGTTTTTTTCAGGTTGCAAGACAAACTTACGGCCAACGTGCGTCTTTCTCCACGAACAAAAAAAAAAAAAAACGCAGCGATTTGGGAAACGCCAAAATATCGTACGTCCGGTTGTGACCTAGGCTTTACAAAGCACACAACATTACAATTTGGGTCTCAAGAGTCTAAAGAGAATAAATGGTAGTTCGCACTATTTTCACTAGGGATGCAACGGTACAGTGTGACCACGGTTCGGTTCGGTTCACGGTTTCTGGGCCATGGTTTCAGTTCGGTTTCGGTATGTCAATATTGTCTCTGCTCTAACATGCAGTAGTTTTTTTTTGCTTATTCTATTTGAAAAACAAGGTACAATATTAAGTGTAAAATGTCAAACAATTAAAGGCATTGATGAAATCAAAGGGGTTTTATTATAAACATGGAGTTCCTTATCATACTTGCCCTCATAAATAGGTAATAAACATAAAATACAGTAAAGGGCAGCAATGTAGTAAAGTCACCTGAATACTGTCACCCACACAACTTAAGACAACTTAAGTCATACTTAACACTGAAGCCAAAATGACTCCACACTGTGGATTTGAACGAAGATGGTGCCTCTTCAAAGTTTAATCTCTCGTCTTCTTGTCCACTCGCCATGATTCTAAGCGTAGACATCCTATTATTACCTAGACGGAGCATCCAATGTAAATTCTAAAAGCGCTGACGAGACGCGGGGCTGCCATCTTGGAGTGGTGATACGCTGCACTCAGTGTAATGCGCTGGCTCGCATTTTTTTGTCATACATGTAGCTATGATAAAGGATAGCGGCGGGGTTATTATTCATAGTTGGCTTCACGTTAATAGAATATCCTGATATTAAGTGAACAGACGTCGGAGATTGTTGAAGTTGAGGAAACGGTGATTAATATCCTACAAAAAATGTGTGAATACTAAATACATTAGATATAAACAGCTTAACGTTTTTCTATCGGCTACAACCACCAATCTGTTGCGATGGATAGGGTAAATTCAGGTAAAGTGGGACACTTTTTTTTAAATAAAATGCGGTTTTAACAATCTAAATCCATTATAATGATTCAAATGTGTGTATGTTTTCTTTAAATAGATTGTTAAGAACATATCAAAGGGGAAATTAATCTAGTCAGTGAATTTATAAGAGCCTTTTACATCCTTCAGCACAATCTGACCCCCCTTCAGCAAAGCTGATGTATTCAGGTTGAGTGGGGAACTTTGGTATGTAGGACAATGTGTGATGACCATATATTAACCACAAACATTTTTTTTTTGTTTTAAAGCATATCAAAACATTTATTTATAACAAATTAATGTCAAACATAAAAAATATAACAATGTAGTAAATGAATAAACTATTAAATAAATAAAAAAGGTAGTATATGAATAAACATTTAATAACGATATATATATAATATTAGCATACAACATTAAAACATGACTCGTGAAACCACTTATCACACTCACAGCAGGCCACCCATTCCTCCATTGCCTTTCGGTCACTTGCATCCCCCATACACCCCCTTGCAGACAGTATAATAATAATAGGATGTCTATGATCTCGCGCTTATCTCACCACTCCAAGATGGCGACCGTATTTCTCGCGTCAGAACAGCCGACGCTCCGTCTACGTAATAATAGGATGTCTATGATTCTAAGACTACGTTTACATTAGACCGTATCTGTCTCGTTTTCTTCGCGGATGCACTGTCCGTTTACATTAAACCACCTGGAAAAGCCGGGAAACGGGAATCCGCCAGCGTCCACGTATTCAATCTAGATCGTATCTGGTCCGGTGCTGTGTAAACATTGAGAATACGCGAATACGCTGTGCTGAGCTCTAGCTGGCGTCCTCATTGGACAACGTCACTGTGACATCCACCTTCCTGATTCGCTGGCGTTGGTCATGTGACGCGACTGCTGAAAAACGGCGCGGACTTCCGCCTTGTATCACCTTTCATTAAAGAGTATAAAAGTATGAAAATACTGCAAATACTGATGCAAATACTGCCCATTGTGTAGTTATGATTGTCTTTAGGCTTGCCATCCTTCTACTTGCAAGTACTAAGTGATATGCGCTGGGATCACACACACAGCTGCTCAGTCCCGAATCGTGGCTTGTGCACTTCACTCGCGCGCTGTGTGAGCTGCGCAGGGCCGGAGTGCGCACCCTCCAGAGGGCACTCGCTGTTCAGGGCGGAGTGATTTGGAGCGCAGGATGCCTGCGGAGCCAAGCATATCCGTGTATTGGTGTTGCTGTGTGCACGGCTAACGGTTTAAGTGTCAACGCGAATCGTTTTAAGAATGTTAATCTGATGATCCGCTGATTCGACGTAATGTAAACGTAGCCTTAGTGCTACTAGAACACACGCATTCCTCTTTTACTTCCCCGGCGTCTGTTTCAGAGTGCTGATAGGCTCAAGGGAAAATTCTGAAAATCTGATTGGCTCTTGTTTCTTTGTGGGCAGGGCTTAAAGGGAGAAACCGCTTCCCCGGGGTCCTAAGCACTCTTGTGTATTGTACGCTACACAGAATACATGAGCAATGACTTTGTATTAAAAATTCAAGTTTAATGTCGCGCTTACCGAAATACCGTGGTTCGCCTACGCGTACCGAACCGCGCTGGGCGTACCGAACGGTACGAATACAATCAAAAAACCGTTGCATCCCTAATTTTCACTGAGCATAGAGTAGGCATATCAGGTGAAAATTCAAATTCAACCCAAATTGCTTGAAACAGCTCTCATTGAATCCAGAATTGAAAGCTGAACAACATACTTTTTAAAGAATGAAAATGTTTATCCGCTCTTGAGATATTACAAATCAAAGACTGAAGAAACGGCTTAAATTTTTAGAAAACTGACGTAATATTCTGTATGAGGATCACATGGTCCAAAATGGGCCTCATTAATGAATGAGATCAAATGTTTGGGGTTTTTTTTCTTAATAACTTTTTCATTTTTCAAGATATTTACATGGAAATTGGCAGGTACATAGATGGTTGTATACTGAATACAAAGTTTGAAAAAATTAGTATTTGATTAGCATGAAGGATGAATGCATCCAGGTCAGGAATGTCATTCACAGCTCCCATTCTCTCTCAAAATAAAGTAATAAAATATTATTTCTAATACCCTCTTTGTGCTCTGTAGGCCCTTTGTATTTCTCAAAAGTAAGGCCTACTAGTGTTTATATTAAAGAATATAAATGATTCTTATTTCAATTAATATTCACAGCTTTCAAGGCGAACCTTGAAAAAAACCCTGCGTGATCCACATCCAATAAACAATTCCAATGAACTGAACTGAAACGGACACTCGCGTTTCTGACTTCCGGTTTTTTAAAATATCATTCTGACCTCTCAATATTTTTCATCAAAACAACTATAGTTAGATTCTAAAATAGTTATTTATTTACATGAATCAGTTTGATTTGAAAAAATAAAGTAGGTAAAGCTATGAAAACTCACTTCAAAGTCTCCCGTGAAGCATAACATTAAAACTAGCTGACGGAAAATTTTGCTGAATACTTCATCAGAAACAGTGAGAGCAAGAGAACATCCTTATAAAAGTTATCTGATCAATATTCACAAGTAATCCAGTCGGAAACCGATCAGAAGAGAGAGAAAGCCTGAACGCTTTCCCGTGACTCAAAAAACACCGGCAGTTTCCCGACATCCCGCGAGCAGAGTTTTTACTCTGTTGTACCGACTTCAACCTGCCGTTATTCCCAAAGTACCGAACAGATCTTAATGGGATACATTTCTTTGGAAAGCCGAAATCATAAGCTTTTTTTTTTTTTTTTTTAAAGATATTTTTTTGGGCTTTTTGCACCTTTATTGGATAGGACAGTGTAGAGACAGGAAATGAGCGGGAGAGAGACGGGAAGGGATCGGGAAATGACCTCGGGCCGGAATCGAACCCGGGTCGCCCGCATTCATGGTATGGCGCCTTAACCACCTGAGCCACGACGCCCCCTAAATCATAAGCTTTTTAATGATAGTATTCACAATAGAAAATATTCAAGAGTTAAGCAATGACAGGTTTGAAAACTTAAATGATTGTCTGCATGCACAATTTTCACAGCACGGCCAGCGAGCGTCTCATACGACTACATACTGGTTTTATTAATGCGAGAAAATCTACCAGAATTCAAGTAGCTGCATTTCTGGTTTGGACCACCTTTAAAACGGAGGCCATGCGTTCAGAGGAAGAAATGTAAATAATCTATAACAGTGATTCTCAAACTGTGGTACGCGTACCACTAGTGGTACGCAGGCTCCGTTCTAGTGGTACGCCAAAGAATTACTTAATTAAATATAAGTAAAATAAAAAAAAAAATAAAACGTGAAATACTATCTATAATATTCGAATGGATGAAAATATCTTATCAACCGATGACAAGAAAATGAAAGGAGATACAAATTAAGTTAATAATTTTAATAAGTTTGCAAGTGCCATACATAGCGTACGTACGCATTCCCGCCGGTTCCGCTGACAGACGGTTATCCGCCATTGGTAGACTAGGCTGTGATGGGAAAAGGTGGAGGTGGCTTTGCTAATTATGACGAGTACGACAAAATTACTGTCGTGGCTTAAATCCGCGAATGGGAGCGTGGATCAGGAGAGAGGGAGAACTGAAGAGGACGTGTGTGAGCCGAGCACAGATGCTAACGACAGTGGCAAAACCAGCCCCAGAACTGCTAGCAAACGGCAGAAACCAGTGAGGAGGAAGTATGACGAAAAATACAAAGAAACGGCAAGAACTGCAGCTATGCATAGCCTGTTTTGATTTTTTTCAAGTACATCAAGTACAGTACTTTTTTTTACTTAACATTTAAGTACAGTACAGTTATTTAACTTTTAAGTACATTTTCATTTAATCTTTAAGAACTCTTAATATTTATTTTAGTACAATGTTTATTTCACTTTTATGTGCAATTAATTTGATTTGATTCATTATTTAAGTACAGTGTTTTATTTTCCTATATTTAAACACAGTGTTACTGTTCCAAGTACTGTGTGTAATGTTACAGTGGCCAACAATATTAAATATACTCGTTAAATAAAACCTCCGCCTTGTTTTTAATGAATACTTAGGCCTACTACGTTACTGTATTTTAATGTTGGTCATTATGGTGGTACTTGGAGAGCCAAGTATTTTCTGAGGTGGTACTTGGTGAAAAAAGTTTGAGAACCACTGATCTATAGACCCTTTTCAGTCACGTGACCTTCGCAAATGCGACCGCCATTTTGGACATGTAGTGGACTTCGGCTCGAATCGGTTTGAATGCGAGGAAGGCAACAAACATAAAAGAAAAAGGAGCGAGATGCAGAAAACTGTATTTACTAGTTTACTGTAATTATGATCTGGCAGCTATTTACACCGGATCCGGTGTAAATAGCTGCCAGATCATAATTACAGTAAACTAGAATGGAATGTTAACAGCAATGTAATGCCTTTTCTGGCTAATTTTATTCGTCTTACCTCCAACAAAGTGGTCACTACACAAGCGTTGGTATGCCGCTATCCATCTTCTCCGTCGGTCAGCATCTACCGGGATCCGATAAAACGATAACCCTTGCCTTGTTTGTTGATGGTTACTACATCCAGGTGCACAACAATATAGTGGCATGATGGAAGTCTTGCTGAAAATAAACACTTTCTTTGCTGCCGTTCCTCAATGTTGGCTGTGGTAAACTACTGGTAGTACACGTCCAAAATGGCGGCCGCGTTTGTCGTGACGTCACGTGAAAAGGGTCCATAACCACAAGACAGCCATAACTCTAGACCAGTGGTTCTCAAACTTTTTTCACCAAGTACCACCTCAGAAAATACTTGGCTCTCCAAGTACCACCATAATGACCAACATTAAAATACAGTAGCGTAGTAGGCCTAAGTATTCATTAAAAACAAGGCGGAGGTTTTATTTAACGAGTATATTTAATATTGTTGGCCACTGTAACATTACACACAGTACTTTGAACAGTAACACTGTGTTTAAATATAGGAAAATAAAACACTGTACTTAAATAATGAATCAAATCAAATTAATTGCACATAAAAGTGAAATAAACATTGTACTAAAATAAATATTAAGAGTTCTTAAAGATTAAATGAAAATGCACTTAAAAGTTTAATTACTGTACTTAAATGTTAAGTAAAAAAAAAGTACTGTACTTGATGTACTTGAAAAAAATCAAAACAGGCTATGCATAGCTGCAGTTCTTGCCGTTTCTTTGTATTTTTCGTCATACTTCCTCCTCACTGGTTTCTGCCGTTTGCTAGCAGTTCTGGGGCTGGCTTTGTCACTGTCGTTAGCATCTGCGCTCGGCTCACACACGTCCTCTTCAGTTCTCCATCTCTCCTGATCCACGCTCCCATTCGCGGATTTAAGCCACGACGGTAATTGTGTCGTACTCGTCATAATTAGCAAAGCCACCTCCACCTTTTCCCATCACAGCCTAGTCTACCAATGGCGGATAACCGTCTGTCAGCGGAACCGGCGGGAATGCGTACGTACGCTACGTATGGCTACCCAGAAGCACTTGCAAACTTTTTAAAATTATTAACTTAATTTGTATCTCCTTTCATTTTCTTGTCATCGGTTGATAAGATATTTTCATCCATTCGGATATTATGGATAGTATTTCACATTTTATTTTATTTTTATTTTACTTATATTTAATTAAGTAATTCTTTGGCGTACCACTAGAATGGAGCCCGCGTACCACTAGTGGTACGCGTACCACAGCTTGAGAATCACTGCTCTAGACAGTTTAGCGCTTATGTTCAGACAAACCCATGTTCCCCTTAGCAAGTCATTAGAATTATGCTTTAATGTGCAACTTACATAGAACTGCTGATCTGTTGGACTTGCTGTGGTGTTAATGCAAAAGCAAAACACGTTTCCTGAAAGCGCTGACTGCTGTCTGAAGCTGAGAAGGAGAAAGAGACAAAGGTATCGTCATCTAAGAGAAATCATTTTAAAATCACATCAAACACAGTAAAAAGAAAAAAGAAAAAGAGTGCATTAAAAAAAAAAATCTGATGGCACAATGACAACGGTTCTACTGGCTTTATTCTCCACAGTTGACGTTCTTTATCACAAACATCAGTGAACGATACAGATCTAGCATCAAATACATTCTCTGTTCATCGTAATGGGATGAATATTATATGTAAAAATCATAAAATGATACCCTATTGTCTGATCCCATGTACTAAAATGTTCCTTATTTCTAACCAAAACTATGCATTACAACAATACTGGAAAGACGATCCCTGTAAAGGTATGCACATGCACTTCCAGAAAAACTCATGCCAAAGCCCATTATGAATCAGACTGCTTTGAGGATGAAAAGAACAAACAGAAGAGCGCTGACAAATGATGCACATGTCTGGGATTTGTTACTGTGTCACGAAATGATTATAACACTATAATTAATAAAAGCTCGGTCCTGTGACATATTTAAAAAGCACTGATGTAGGAGTGTTCCAATCCTTTCTTGTATAAACAGAGTCATCACATTCCATCTGCTTGCTCTCGAAGAAATATTGTACGTTTTTAATATTCTCAGCGCGAATCAAAAAGAAGCCAATATTGAAGGTCTCTCTGAACACCCACACTGAGTTCATATCGCCAGGCCCTACTTTGAACTGCAGATTAATTATTCATATAAGCTTCAACAGAAGTATGGTCCAATATTGACAAAAGTGAGAGTGCAGAAGAATATGCGACAGCAAGAACTTTCACACCGAGTTTTCCATGCCGCAAGTCAGCACATTTTTACCTCCGCCAAGGAGGTTATGTTTTCGGTAGTGTTGGTTTGTTTGTCTGTTAGCAACATTACGGAAAAAGTTATAAACGGATTGCTCTGAAATTTTTTCCAGAGGTGTGACTGGGCACAAATAACAATCCATTAAATTTTGGCGGTGATCCGGATCACCTTCTAGATCCCGGATTTTTTTAAAGGATTCTTGGCGGAGGTCTGCGCTCTCCGAGTGCTTTTCTAGTTTTAAAGGATTCTTGGCGGAGGTCTGCGCTCTCCGAGTGCTTTTCTAGTTGCTATTAGAATCTGGTTCAAATTATCCAGTTTCTCTTCACGACAAGATCAACTGTGAGCTACTGCTCACTTACGTATCCCTCCGCTCTCGCTTATATCAGAATGCAAGCAATCGAAGGAACAGGACGCTTATTATGAATGTTGACTTCAACAAATAATTAACCCTGAAACAAGTAAGTAAAGAGCAGTGTTCGCCCCAGGGATTTCAAATAGCATCCTGGTAAACTGTCATTTTGAAATCGCGTTTTGCTTCTTGAAACAGCATCAAAATCCACGTAAATACATTCGGTCGGTAAACAGGAAGTCGATGTGCGACAGACCTGAAAACGGTATACACGGTATAGAAACCCAAGCTGAAGCTCAGTACCAAATATCAAGCAGTTGCGATTTGTATTTGCTCAGAAAAGTGTTACGAAAATTTTGTAAATCCACGCTATATGTTTCGTAAATGCATTAAGTTGGTAAACAGGAAGTCGATGTGCGACAGACCTGAAAACGGTACACATGGTACAGAACCCCAAGCTGAAGTTTGGTACCAAGTGGCTATGATTTGTGGTTGCTGAGAAAAAGGATATTTCGGATGGACGGCAATACGGACAGACAGAGGTAAACCAGTGTGTGTGTGGGGGGAGGGGTTAATAATAGATATGGTCTGTAAGGTCAACTGAGCAAGAAGAATTTGGCAAAAGGAATAATCATCCTAAAGAATGCATGTTCTGTTAATACATCGTAAATTTGCTTACAAATGCAACAAACAATGCATGCAAGGCAAAAATTAGGTTGTGAACCATTAATCACGCAGCAACAAAAAGGGCAAGCAAATTCTGAAAGCAGTTTAAAAAAAACAAAAAAACAGCAACCCATGCTTGTATCATGGTAAAGCTCTGCAATGCCTAAAGCTGAGCAAAGAAAACAATTCCCTCACTGAGCTGCTGTGGAATTATTCAAGCACAGACACACACCAACCTATGTGACCAAGGGTTGCGGACCCCTGATCATCTCCCCACTTGTTGAATATCCAATTACTACAACAGTGTATTAGTACGGCGTGCATAAAGGGACATATGTTTAAAAAAATTAGAAAGTATCTGGTGCACACAAGAACATCTGTTAGTTGATTTATGATATCTTCTGGTAATCGTTCGCTCGTTCTTGAACGCATCCCTTTGTACAGCCGTTCTCCTGTCAGAACGCTTTATCATATTCATATTCAACACACGTCCTTTTAGGGGCTCAGAATATTAGTGGTATTGTATGTATGTATGTATGTATGTATGTATGTATGTATGTATAAACAAACAAACAAACAAACAAACAAATATGGAACTGGGGGAGGGGGGTAATATTCTGAGAAAAAAAACTCAATTTCCAAGATTAAAGTTGTACATTTCTGAGAAAAAACTTGGATATTCTCTGAAATTATAAAGGCATACATTTGTGAGAAAAAAAAAGCAAATACTCTGAGATTAAAGTCATAAATTTACAACAAAGAATTCAGAAAAAGTGTTTACACATTAAGGAGCTGGGGAACGGGGGTAATATTCTCACAAAGGTGACTCTGAAACGTTTGTTTCTTACAGTTTTATTCTATTATTTGTGAATATTAACAAGCTTTATAATCTCAGTTTAGGCGATACCTTTATAACGACAATAACATTGATCTGAATTGCACCCTACTGACACCTCACTGACGCGCTCACACCCTACTGACACCTCACTGACGCGCTCACACCCTACTGACACCTCACTGACGCGCTCACACCCTACTGACACCTCACTGACGCGCTCACACCCTACTGACACCTCACTGACGCGCTCACACCCTACTGACACCTCACTGACGCGCTCACACCCTACTGACACCTCACTGACGCGCTCACACCCTACTGACACCTCACTGACGCGCTCACACCCTACTGACACCTCACTGACGCGCTCACACCCTACTGACACCTCACTGACGCTCTCACACCCTACTGACACCTCACTGACGCGCTCACACCCTACTGACACCTCCCTGACGCGCTCACACCCTACTGACACCTCACTGACGCGCTCACACCCTACTGACACCTCACTGACGCGCTCACACCCTACTGACACCTCACTGACGCGCTCACACCCTACTGACACCTCACTGACGCGCTCACACCCTACTGACACCTCACTGACGCGCTCACACCCTACTGACACCTCACTGACGCGCTCACACCCTACTGACACCTCACTGACGCGCTCACACCCTACTGACACCTCACTGACGCGCTCACACCCTACTGACACCTCACTGACGCGCTCACACCCTACTGACACCTCACTGACGCTCTCACACCCTACTGACACCTCACTGACGCGCTCACACCCTACTGACACCTCCCTGACGCGCTCACACCCTACTGACACCTCACTGACGCGCTCACACCCTACTGACACCTCACTGACGCGCTCACACCCTACTGACACCTCCCTGACGCGCTCACACCCTACTGACACCTCACTGACGCGCTCACACCCTACTGACACCTCCCTGACGCGCTCACACCCTACTGACACCTCACTGACACCCTCACACTCTACTGACACGCTCATACCCTACTGACACCTCAGTGACACTCTCCCATCCTATTGACATCTCACTGACACTTTCACACGCTACTGACACCTCAGTGACATGCTCAGACCCACTGACATGCTCACTGACGCTCTCACACTCTAACATCTTACTGACGCGCACACCCTACTGACATCTCACTGACGCCCTCACACCCTACTGACACGCTCACTGACGCTCTCACACCCTACTGA